>NC_090751.1:55856121-55874045 GCF_036898095.1 Palaemon carinicauda
TTGCCGTTAAGTGTCATATTTTATTCTTCAAAAATTAAATATATAAAGATAGACAATAAGATCATAACTATTGTTAAAATTACATTTTGAGTCAATATGAACAAAACTAAATGAAACTCTTGTATGAGGTACGCCCATGAGAACAATCTATTCCCTTCCCAGACGAATAAAAAGGGTTGCGGTTAAAAAACATTTCACCGTAGCAGGTCCGTAAATTTTTTAAGATAGTTAAGACCTCTTCTAGCAATTAGGTTGTCTGTCCATTACCAACTGCTTACAAAAATAATTGTAATATAATTTCATAAGTGTACATATATATATATATATATATACATACCGTATATATATATATATATATATACTTATGAAATTATATTACAATTATTTTTGTAAGCAGTTGGTTATATATATATATATATATATTTAAAAGATATATATATATATATATAATATATATATTTAAAAGATATATATATATATATATATATATTTAAAAGATATATATATATATATATATATAATATATATATTTAAAAGATATATATATATATATATATATATATAGTATATTGCTAAAGGCCCACCTGCCAAAGACAAAAAGTAATAGTGAGGATGATTTCATTATGATGCAACATGAAGTCAGGATAACAAATGAAAAGGGACTGGATGCAACGTGTAGTATTATACACTTAGGGAAGTAAGGTTAAGTTATATGTAGTAAGGAACTCATTTCCGATAATCCAATAATCACTAGGTTTGAAAGCTGCAATAGAAATCATGTATAATGAATGAAGTCGTTATCCTGCAACAGTAGATCTTATAAACATTTATAGGTAGATATGAAGTCCTGATTCCATTACGTAATAACTCATCTCTCTCTCTCTCTCTCTCTCTCTCTCTCTCTCTCTCTCTCTCTCATAAATACATACATACATACATACATATATATATATATATATATATATACTGTGCGTGCATGTGCGCCTGTGTATGCTTACTAACACTACTGGTAATGAGTTACTATGAGAATTCATAGTAAAGTTAGCAGTGGATTGGAGTGTGTAAGGCTTGACATTTCCCCGTGATATATTACTGATTGGGGATGCGGAGGACAAACTGCACTAGTTAGTAAAAGAGTTTACATGTAGAGAAACTTGAGAGTAAGTGTGAGCATTGGTAATGTTATGAGGATAAATGGAGACCGTGAAGGCATTGAATATAGTAAGGATGGGGAAGCACAATGGCAGTAAGGTGCGTACTTTAAATTATCCGTGTATACAAAGGTTTCTAAGTGATTATATTGCTTGAAAATGAAAACAAAAGGTTGACATTATTGAAAACAGTTCATGTTGTATATGTGGTATAAGAAGAATTGAAATACAATACAAATACATCTCGTCATTTACATAATATTAAAAATGATAAATTTACAAAATAAAACATTACCAAAATATGACAACAACCTAACTACTATTACATTTAACAATCAGTATACAGTACAGGAATCAATATAATAAAATGTAGAATGACAAGTTAAAATTATTCTCAAAATATTTGGCAGGCTTTCTTAAACATATATAAATAATAATGATAAAAAAGAAACCACAGCCATTTACGCGATAATGACTTAATAGTCAACATGTTCAGGCAACGCTGATTGACCAACAGTTTGTGGTCACACTTGTGGCTGCCTTCCTCAACGTGTGGCCTCAAGGGGACACGCGCCGTCACCAACTCTGACACGTGGCGCTATCCTTTGTGTCTCATACTGCCAATTAGATGATGATGATGATGATGATGATATTAATAATAATAATTATAATAATAACAACAACAAAGATAATAATAATAACAACAACAACAATAATAATAATAATAATAATAATAATAATAATAATAATAATAATAATAATAATAATAATAATAATAACAATAATAATAATATTAATAATAATGATAATAATAATAAATGATAATAATAATATGGCATCCCAGCCCATTGTTTTCCGTAAATTGAAACAGCAGAGCCAATAGGCAGTGCAAAATAATTTATTAAGCTAAAACAGAATTAATGACATCTACATTCTATTTGGGTTCCAAAACTTTTTTTTTTTTGCACTGAAGTAGAAGTTAATTTCAATAGTAACAATGTTGTTAGAGACAGGTATAGCCAGAACGGTTGCGATAAATTTAGTTAACGTTAATGAATCATAATGGAAAGTATAAAGTAAATGTAAAAGCTGTTGAACAGTATTTGGGATAGTACACGGATGGTGATGACAGAGTAATAAAATACCAGAAAATTCGATAATAACAATAATAATAATAATCATATTACTGTATATCCTCTGTATGTCAATATCTTTTGAACTTTTTTAAAAGGACCTCAACTTAAAAATGTGAAATCCCCGGACATAATGTACGGAGTATATACAACGATATATGATTGTGTATTTTGCTACCCAAACCTGAAACACGTTAAAGTGGTTTCTTGAAATTATTATTATGAACAATAAAAGTAATAATGTAGGGAAAACATACCATGGCCTTTTGTTGAAGATAATCAATAAGTATGATTAAGAAACAATTATGTACCGGAAACGGTTGATGTTGCAATATTACTAGTACTAGAAGAACATTTTTTCCTACATGCTTACAAGGAGTCATTAGAAAATACCAATAAGTTAGAAAACTCCCACCTTCCATAATCTAATAACTTAGATATTCAATTAATTTTACGCCCTAAGACTTTTGTATTAGCAGATTGCTGGTATTCATAGTTTCAGGACAAGAAAAGACTGTAAAAGGCAATATTTCTCTTTCATATTAGTAAAAGAGGACTTTACTTTCAGATTCCACTTAACCAACTCTCTCTACAAAAATCGTACTTCGCTTAAAAATAAAAACAGTTACAGGTTAAACAACTATGTTGATACATACACCGATGAAGTGAAAATGTTAAAAAAAAATTATATCTAAATATAGTAAAGAGGCAACTACCAAACAAGGTGCAAAGATGATATTTCTAAAGTTTCTTCTTAGAAACAAAATAATAGAAATGAAAGGACTAAGGAACAAGAGAACATCCATCGCCCATTGAAACCACGATAACATCAAGAATTTTAATAAAAAATACTCGCTTACCTCATAAATATTAACCTTAAAATATTTAGAATACAGTGACCACCAGCAAATGTACGTAAGTTAAAAGATGTTTATGAAGATTATTCTTGTTTTTTATTTCTCTGCATATAGAGTGATAATGCAAGTGAGAGCTTTAGAGTATGCATTACATTTCTTTTCCCTTACATTAATACGCAGCTAAAAGAAGTGAATAATAAAGCTTTTGTGTTACTCATGTGTATATACTGGTTGATGTGGTTTTGCAAAAGGTTGTCGTTTTTCTCGCTAAGAGGTGAATATAATGCCTTAAATATGTGCATGATTTATGCCTAAGAATGCTTGTTAAAGTGTATGTTAATAAGATTAGTGTCTACTTTCCTCAGTTCTCAAAATATTACAGGGGTTGCACCACGCATGCAAAGTAGACGAGATGGAGAGCAGGAGAAATCCGAGACCACAAAACATGAAAACAAAGAAGCTTTTCCATATAAGCAGGACATATAAGGAGTAAATCACCCATAATCTTAATGTATGCCAGCCAATGATAACTAGTTTTCTAGAGCAATTTTGGATATGGTACATAAGGAACTGAAATCTTACAATGCTCATCAGTATTTTGACACGAGTTTCATAATACGATTTAAATCCCATTTGCAATGCAGCTGAATTTACTGAGTCGACACCACTACAATGTAGGTTCAAGCGTATGGACGATAACAATAACATAATGAAAACAACGATTTTACAGAATCAAAACACGTAGAATGTTGGCCCTGTTTTGCATAATGACTCAAATTTCAAACTAATTATGATTTCCACAGTAAGAGAATACTTAAGGGGATTTAAGCCGTTTCTCTGCATGTGAAAAGTTCAAATTGTTTCATTTAACTGACTTGTGTATAAAGACATTTGAGTCGTTCTCTTCAATAATTTTAGCATCAACTTTAACGTTTTAATTCCTCAGACAATACGTTTTATCATACAAAAAGTTGAGAATTTCAGAAAGGAAGCTGAAGTTCAATGAAATTCAATGTAAGAAATATTTAACAAAAGCTTTACAGTAACCCTCATTGTACAACCTCATTTATTCTAAATGCTTATGCAAAAATTAAATATATAAAATGTTTGACGGTTAAACTCAGCCTTGATGTTCATTCAGTCATAACCTGAACAATGCATTCCACAACAGCTTAAGTTCCGTAGAAAGGCCTTCCTGACAGCCTTTATGAGGGGAAGAAAGCAAGGAAAAAAAAATATTTCTCTTTAGCGCAATCTATAAATCTGCGAAACGCGCAATCTATAAATCTGCAAAATTTATGAGTTGAAGCACGTTTCATAACCCAGCAGCATTTTCTTTTCTTTTTCAACTTACAAATATATACCAGTTAATGGATATTGACACGCATATTTTGACTTACTTTGTGGTCTCCTTGAGAAAATGTATTAATCGTTGATTTAAACAGGAAGAGGATTGAAGATAAATATAGTTCATAACAGTATTGAAAATAATAACAACAACAACAAAAACAACAACTACTACTACTACTACTACTACTAATACTACTATTGATAAAATTCATAATACCAATAATTTTTGTTTATTCTTATATATCAGCTTTAAGGTCTATTTTCTTTAACACATAAAAGAAAAAAAAAGTTTATGCCTACTTAGAAATGAGTGGTGTAATCTGTATAGGCCTGACGAGGGCAACACATATATGTTAGTCTAAAATATAAGGATAAAACTGCAATAAAAAATGTATATTACTTGAGATTTCTGGCGGTATATTTGGAAAAAATGCCAACGGCGTTTTTAAATTATATAATACAGAATCCCCTTTCTAAACAAAGATTTTTTTTAATATGGGTGGAAAAACTATAGTGACACATTGATACGTAGGCGAGTTCGTTGAAGTGTTACAATGGCAATTTAGTAGGTCTACCTACTTTCGGAAAAATTATAACAACATTCGATGGACTGTAACGTTGAAAATGATATCACTTCAGGAAAGATATGAGATTTTTCACAATGATAAACAATATTGTATTAACTTTCTTTTACAATGTTAAAACTTTTATTCTTTTTACAGTCTATTTAAATACCTATAACTATTTTTGCCGTTATATTTCTCTTAAACCTCTCAGACTTGACCTAGGACCTTCCAATATACCTTAGACAATAATATCAGTTTAATTTCGAGCCTAGGTCCGAAGAAAACAATAAGTCCGAGAGCACACTAGCGACTCTGTGGCGCCTCGTGTCGCGAGGATGTGGTCTCCCATAGGTTTCCATTGTTTTCAAGTTTTGCCGCGCAAACTAGCGACTGTGGCTCTCTGTCGCTCAACCCCGCCACAGGCGTGGGGTGGCTTTGAAAACAATGGAAACCTATGGGAGACCACATCCCCGCCACACGAGGCTGTGGCTTTGTGGCGCCACAGAGTCGCTAGTGTGCTCCCGGCCTTAAAAGAAAAAGGGAAAAGTTTATCCACAAAAGCTAAACACCAGTCTCTTAAAGAGAGTACTCTTAGAAAATAATAGAGCTTTTCAAAGCTTGATATCAAAGGAAAAGAAACCGGTACTAAACCGATTTCCAATGAGTAATTGTGTTTTGGATTGGATTGGATTAGAGTTAGAGAATTCAGTCTAAATGGCTCAGGCTGGGGCAACTTGGGTTTACCCCCTACAGTTGCAAGTATGTTGTAAAAACCCTGTAGTAATGCCGACAAAACACCACGTGAGGTACAATGACGTAACTAAATCCAAGGTTTTCTCCTTTAGAGTTCAATGGAACAGTAACCGATATAGTACATATAGAACATATGATCGACATACGAGGCAACGGGTGATTCCGCTTAAAAACTAATAATATGTTGATATACTTAACATAGTTTACTTCTAGAAAAAAAAAATTTCCAAAGTAAACTTAGCAATCTGATTGGTGTGATTGCTCCAATAAATTGAAAACAGGCTAGAAACCCAAACAATAAATAATATAGCGGGGCTCCATTAAATCTTCATAGAAAATACTTGAAGTATTGGTCAAGAGGGTGAAACAGGACGAAACATAATTCAACAGAATTGATAGATGATCGAGCAATTTGAACCTATTTTACACTATACAAGAGAAGGCTGGGTTAGGATGGAATATATATATATATATATATATATATATATATATATATATATATATATATATATATATATATATATATATATATATATATATAAAATCAATGACAGCAGATGAAGTAATTTGGAAAAGGTCACTGAAAAGGGGAATGAAAAGAGAGGGTGATAGAATAGAACCAAGAGGAACAACCAAACGAAAAGGGGAAGGGAACACAGAGCAATTCCCATAACAACAAATGGGAAAGTTTCTTGTAAACAGCTCGAAATAAGCTTACAAAATAATGAAGTGAAGCCAGAAGCAGAAGTAAATAAAAGAGCCTTGTGAGAGATTTTGTCAAATACCTTGTAGATGTTAAAAGCAACGACAAATGATGCTCCGAAGAACCTTCGAGATGGCGACAAAAGGACAGTAGGATAAGATAAGAAAAATCTCGGTAGATCTTCCCTTGCGGAGGCCAGATTAGTCTACTGACTATGAAGTGAAGTTGGATTCAAAGGGTTTATGTAAGTTGCAAGTGAGTGAAGCTTCGAATAATTTAAGCGATAGTAAAAGTTAGGACAAGATGCAAGTAGATGGGAGGTTAGGAGATACCATGGATATGAGTCATGGTATGACAATGAAACAATCTCCAATAGATTTAGCAGATTTGAGAACAAAGGCCTCAGAAGGATATTGGGAGTCAAATGGAAGGATAGGATTAGAAATGAAACTATAAGAGATATTATTCGAGTGCCATATGTGGATGAGATCATAACGAGGGGTAGATGGAGATGGTTTGGGCATGCTCTTCGCACTCCCCAGGAGAGATTAGTTCACCAAACGTTCAGCTGGGCTCCACAAGGAACTAGATGAGTTGGAAGCCCCAGTCCTACATGGCTGAGGACTATGAAGAGCGAAGGAGCAGATGATGAATGGAGAAGTATTGGATTAAAAGCCCAAGATAGAGACGGCTGGCGAAATCTAACCGAGGCCCTTTGCGTCAAAAGGCGTGGGAGGAGATGATGATGATGATCATTTAAGGATTGGTTGAACCAGTCTATTTACCAAAAGGAAGAGAAGAACAATACTTACCTATTCCTTGGGGAATTGCAAACGAGAATGACCCAGTTCATACATTTTACCAAGAATATGATCCGGTTCAGACGTTTTCCCAGTAGTTAAAGAAGCACTACAAGTCAATTATCAACCTCAATTCAATACCATTAAAATGACAATTCATAGTTTTACTTCAGTGAGTCAATTTAATGCTTACGGTATATATTGTCTGTTTAGTTCATAAACTAGAAAAATTCCTTAGTATAACACTACTACTAATATTAACACTATTACTACAACTACTCTCTCTCTCTCTCTCTCTCTCTCTCTCTCTCTCTCTCTCTCTCTCTCTCTCTCTCGTTTCTTTCCCCCTTTTAATCTTTCACCTATATTCTGATTTCTTTTGCGTGTCAGTCCCATCACGCTTGAGAAACTGCTGTGTTGAATGTGGAAATAAGCGCAAAACATATATGTTTAATTTTGTAATTCTTTTGCTACCCGAGGAAGCTCCTTTTTCTTCATTTCCTTTTAACGACAATTATGGAGAGAGAGAGAGAGAGAGAGAGAGAGAGAGAGAGAGAGAGAGAGAGAGAGAGAGAGAGAGAGAGAGGACTTCAACACTTTCCACGCAAAAAAGCGAGTTCTGTTCCAGTACCCTTTCGAGAGAAAACTTACCCATACCAAACCTTTTCATTGTCCCTGTCAGTCAGGGTATTTTTTGTAGTTTTTTTTTTTTTCAATACAGGTAACCTAAGTTGACCTTCCCATCCTTTACTCTACCGAAGCAGTTTCCAATTAATATAACGTTAGGCCGTTTCTTTTCCTTATCCAATCTAGCTTCCAGCCACCTCCTTGCTTCAACACCATTCACATTCACACATACATACTCTCTCACACACATACACACACAAACCAAGAGACCTGCCACTTTCTTCCCGAATTCGTGGGTGTCCGAAGGAAATCTATTTACGAATTTTTGCGGTTGCGTCAAAATGAATTTACGATTTTGCATTGTGATGCTACAAGTGGAAGTGGTCGAGGCACACAAATTTCCAAGCATTTTTAATTATTCGAGATCTTGCTGAGTTTCAACGAAGGAAGAAAAAATATTAGGGAGATACAGAATTTGGTTGGGGTTTCCCACTCGGCACTTTCGCCTTCCGTTATGTCTTGCAATTTAAAATATCCGGTTATTCACGCACACATACAATATATATACATACATATATATATATATATATATATATATATATATATATATATATATATATATATATATATATATGCATACATACATATATATACATACACACACACACACACACATATATATATATATATATATATATATATATATATATATATATATATATATATATATGTATATACATGTATATATATATATATATATATGTATATACATGTATATATATATATATATATATATATATATATATATATATATATATATATATATATATATATATACACACATATATATATATATATATATATATATATATATATACTGTATATATATATATTGTGTGTGTGTTCATTCATTCACGAAAATATGAAGTCTTTTGCAGGTCAAAACAAGAGCAAGTTGCATAATGTAAATTACCTTTTATTTAACTCCTTTACATCAATTTGATAACAAAAACATTGTGTAATTTGGTTTCCCATCAAACAAAAACATTAGTATATTAATTTTTTTTTGTTACGAATGTAACATTTACTACATTAATCTTGCAAACTCTTTGCTAATGTTTAAATCATTAGCTGTAAAATCTGTGCGTTTTTCCCGGAAATTCTTTGTCCCGTTTTTGAGGTCAAACGGTTGCTTGCAGGATGAAATAATTTCAGCTCAAGCACTACCTGCCATCTATCTTTCCCTCCTCCGTCCAATTTTAAATATCTTCATTGAGGAATCTCTGTTTTCCTTTTAAATCTAATAAGATCTAGGGTTCAGATTATTTGTACAAAAGCCTCCAATTATATTCAGTTTAAATAACATAAACACAAGCTTACTCGATCGTCAGACTTGAGGTTTGAGAAAGCCGATAATATACTTAAAAGAGAGAGGAAAATCAACCGAAGTTGCAATGCAAATGCACCATCTGCATGTAGTCGACATTGCCTTTTGCATGTCCGATAAGATCTAAATTTTTCTCCAACAGCTTAGACACCCCTCCCCCTTAACCCGCCAACCAGACGATAGAGAACGAAATCTGATTGATCATATTTTGTCGTGTGAGGTGAACGAGGGTAGGTCGAAGGCAGAGCATTCCAGAATGTAGCGATCATCTTCGACCATGGCGAAGATGCTGTCCATATTGCTGAACGAAACTGTATGTACTTCTAAGTAGCTGGAAAGTCTACGGTGCGAAAAAGGTTCAAGGGGGAGAGACCTCGTTGTCGGGTTGCGTGTAGCTGAGGAGCGATTGATTCTGGACAAGAGGTCCTCCGCAGGACTTATCAATCACTTTTTCAATTACATTGTCTTCGCTCCTTATTCTAACAAGGGGTGATTTCTTTAGGGCAACGCCGCCAAAACAATACTCCCGAGTGAACTCCCATCATGTTGAAAAATGTATTTTGAAATATGAATAACTCAATACAATGAAGTACATGTTAATGCCGAGAGGTTCTTCGGTCTTTGTTGGGAACCAGGTGGGGAAGAAAATGAGTGTTCCGGGTCAAAATAAGGGAAACGGATGAAAGGTCGGTATATTTTCATGAAAGGGGGTGTTTAAGGCATTCACAAATCTTTCTTCTCATAATGAAGTTTAAGCTTCGTCTCCTTTGAACTCTCTGATTGATAATTACACAATCGGACGCTCATCTAATTGATATTCTTTACTCACCGAGGCTCATTACATAGATAACTTTGTTGTTTCCTTTTGGCGGCTGAAATTCTAAAACTATCAGCAATCCGAGAGAGAGAGAGAGAGAGAGAGAGAGAGAGAGAGAGAGAGAGAGAGAGAGAGAGAGAGAGAGAGAGAGAGAGAGAGGTAATCTCCCTTATTTCACCTACCTTTATTCCCCCCCCCCCCTCCCCGCCCCGCTTCCACCTAAACGGCCGAAACTTTATATGGTTATCTGAGCTTCTACCTGCCACATTAACATAATAAACTTTGCATGTAATCCCCAAAAGACTTACAAAATTAAATTATGATCTGTGGTATTACATAAATGTTAAAATGGCAGTGGATAAGAGAAAGACCTTTATTCACCACGCCTTTGTTGATCTGGCCGATTTTTTGTTTCATAGCCATCGTTGATGAGGAGAATGGTCATATATCACAATTGAGTGTCACAGGAGAGATGAGCCGTCCAGCTGAATTATGAGAAGAACCCTTTGCAAGATTGTGTAAATGAGTTTGAGCATTCTAAAATTGGGGGCCTTTTCTATTCCAGCAACATTCGTCCTTTAATTCTTTCCTCATTGCACAGTACCTTCCCCTCCGGTACCTCCTGTTGGGTTCTTATTTTCCAGCTGTCGTCCCATTTGGTGTGATGAAGTCTAATACTGCCTGATGGGGAGGTGTTAACTTTTGGCCTCTACCATGAGGCGTGACCAATCCCCCTATTTCTCCTTTTTACTTAACCCTGTTCCTCTGATCGATTTACCCAACCACTATCTCCAGAGAATCTGTTAAGAGCCCTTGAGTTACCCTAAGCAAGTAACTGCGACTTATGTGCTTTCCCCATCATGTTTAAGCGTTCTTAAAGATAGGAGGATTATTGAATCCTCTTGAAGGCTACGAAAACGTGATGAAAATTTATTTTTTCCCTGGTCTGTTCTCTCTTTATTCATTTTGGTAACACAAGGAAAGTAAACAAGACAAGGGTGAAGGAATGTACTGGCTGTCTAAGGAAGGCTTTGGGAGTGTGAACGAAGTGCTAAACCTCCCAGATTAGGAAAGCCAGGAGCGTGTAATCTACAAGGAGCTTTTAAGAGCAATTATAAGAGCTATGCTGGGGCTTCAAGATGAAAATGGGCGGAGTAGTAGGGATAGTTGCATCAAAGATGGATGGGGTAGTGGGCGAGTGGGGGTTTTACTGGAGTCTGGTGTTATGTTACATACATGTATGGTTGAAGTTGATGTCTGAAAGGTTTGCTAATGTTCTTGGCATGTACGTCAATCGACCATAGATTTAGAGGTTGTAAGGCAAAGATTTATTTGTTTTCCTTTTAAGGAGGATATGTTTACCAATACACGGGTCTTTGATTTAGTCTTTCATTAATATTCAAAAGTCGAATATGAAAAGAAGCATACTCGCAAAAGTAAACTCTGGATAAGGACGCCAAGGTTGACACTTCCGTATTGTAGTGGTCTATGTCTGTCCTTATTTTCTATAAATAGGATTTATCCATGTATATGAATAAGGCTTTCAACTCTCGGAGAAACTAGAATTTCTCTTCCTGAAAATCTATTTTTCTGTTAACCAGATCATATAACAACCAATAAGCGGTCTATTTTTTGAGAATAGATTCGTTATGATCTAAATATTAAATTTGATTTTTATGTGATCTAAGTATGAATAAAAACGGGACTTTTAAAGGCTTTATTTACTCTTATTGTCATTGATGAACATTCTAATATATGGTAGGACACTACTGTTTGTGAAAGAGAGCGAAAATAACGACCAGTTAATGTTAATTGATGCCTAGTATGACTATGGAGTAAAATGTCAGATAGCTATTTCTAATATATATTTTTTTTTATCAATTTTTAATCTGAATTCTCTTTTCTACAATACATTATTCTAAGGAATAAATTGTAGTGTTGCAAGACTGGGGTCTTCAACAAGCACGTTTCTGCAGTTCTTAGTACCTGGATGAAAATATTTCTGATCTAACGTCATCAAATGTATTTAAATATAAACATTAATAATCAACACACTATAGCGCAACCAATAATTTTATCATTGTACATATTCTGCCCGTTTCATATAGCAAAATGGTTCCCTAATTATTTTGTTTTATTTCAGTACGGTATGGTAACCAAAAGTAACATAACTGCGAACTACCACGAATGTTCTGAATTATCTTGTCTTGTGAAACGACTCCAATTGTAGACTACAAACTTTTACACTGGTAACAAAGTCTGACTATATAATGGCCACGCAAAAAAGATGGCCATTTAATAAAGTAAAAGAAAAAAAACAAATACGAATCGTCACAAAATGACTGAACGTGACGAGAAAATATTTTCAAGATTTGAAATTGTGAGGGAATGATGAAAAAGGACAATAAATCTGGAAAATTCTGATTATACGACAACTACTCGTTACTTTACGAGGTAAACTCCCCCTCTCTTTCTCTCTCTCTCTCTCTCTCTCTCTCTCTCTCTCTCTCTCTCTCTCTCTCTCTCTCTCTCTCTCTCAAAATGTAAAGATTTCCATAATGCTAAGGACTAAGGACATCTGATAACATTATATTCTTTTTTCACAGAGCATTGGCGTTACTTTCTTCCTCATAAGTGTTATTTAAGAGACAGATGGTCCTTTTCATTATTTCTAATTATCACAATATGTAAGAAAGAACAAAAACTTATTACCGAAAAGAAAAAAATTCTAGACTATGCTTCAAGGTTTTTTAAGACACCAACCTCTGGGCAATGAATCCCCAAATCAACTAAAATAAAAACTTTAACCAATTACACTATAAAAAAAAAAAAAAAAAAAAAAAAAAAAAAAAAAAAAAAAAAAAAAAAATTCTGGACCTCATGGAGTCTCCAGCCTCCAATCAACATTGTTGCGTTCTTGGCGGTCTACCACTCTTCTAATTATTTTCTCCAGCACTATATCTCCTTTCAGATATAATTCAATAGACAGATAGGTGGCCTAACATTTCTTATGTCATAAATTCTTCGCTACTAATCCTTGTGAGAAGATGAATGTGACAACAAGCCACGACAAAAATCCTAAATCTAGTGAAGAGAAAAAAGGGAAAATGCATTAAAGAAGAAAGGATGAAGAGAAGGGGAGTGATGAGAGTGGAAGATGAACAAAAAGCAACAAAAAAAGGAAAATATTTATGTATGATTATTAACGAATGCCAAGAGGTGACTTTTAATTAACGAGACCTGGGTAAGTAGAATCGCTTGCTTTTATCCCTGGAGAAAAAATTATGAAGGGATTTTTACACAGATTTCATGTTAAAGATTGACAATTGTGAGGATGACGACGATTTTACGAATTTACATGAATCACAGAACGAGGCATATATATATATATATATATATATATATATATATATATATATATATATATATATATATATATATATATATATATATATACACACACTCGTATATAAATACAACAACATATGCAGCTCTATGCATCCAGGGAATGCATGGGGCCCAATGAATTCACGCTGTGTCCTTTCTGTGCCATTTCTCCTAGTTCAACTCATTTATCAGATCTGACCTCCCTTCGCATTGTCATCAGCCACTTTTCTCTTGATCTACCACGTCCTTTCCTGCTCAGCGGCTTCCATTCAGATACATCCTAAACTAACTCAGCTTCCCTTCTTAAAATATACCCCGTCCATCTTCATCTTGATAATCTAACTATCGTATCGTAAACATTGGGCACCCCGGGAATATCGCGAATTGCTGCATTTGTTAGATGCTGGTGACATTTGATTCACAAAATCCTTCTCAAAAGGCAAGAAATTCTGCATCAGTTGTGACATTGCTGTACCAAGCCTGGGGAACATAAGTTAATATCGATATTACAAGTGAAATATATATTTTGATTTTGCTGTGAACTGATTTTCGAAATGACCTCCAAACTGTTTTTAGCCAGCTTGATTTGCCCTCCTATTCTCTCTTTGAATTTTGTATCTAATGATCCATTGTTGAATCTGCATGACCTCAGTCTTTCTCTGGTTGATCACCAATCCAACCTTTGTCCACTCCAGTACTAACCTATCAATCATTTGCCGCATTTAAGCTATTGAAGAGGCAATTAGAACTATATAATCTATGGTCCTTTTTCCAAAGAATGTCATTATTCATTACCTGCATTACCTTATTTATACCATAATAACTCACCATAATAAACAGTAGAGGGAACAGTATTCTACCTTGTGGTACCCCAGTCTTGACTTATATAAAACAAAAGTTGTAGATCCAAGATGAGGAGTACCGGTAAACGTATTTTGTGTTTTTATTAACAGGTACAACTGTAGTTAATTCCAGGTACTTGGCTTATTCTCTGGTGACCATGACTAACGCCACTAGTAAAAACAACGAATATTTCATTTAATCAAAAGGATTTCCTAATCTATGGAAGTTTACAATTTTTATTATCACTGACACATTGAGTTAAGTAACCATTGAAAAAGAGGGGGAAACATAGACAGAAAACGCAGAACAACTTATTTTACTAGAATCCATCGCTGACAATTATCCCCCCCCCCCCTCTCTCTCTCTCTCTCTCTCTCTCTCTCTCTCTCTCTCTCTCTCTCTCTCTCTCTCTCTCTCTCTCTCTCTCTCTCTCTCTCTTTATACACACACACACACACACACATATATATATATATATATATATATACATATATTATTATTATTATTATTATTACTATCCAAGCTACAACCCTAGTTGGAAAAGCAGGATGCTATAAGCCCAGGGGCTCCAACAGGGAAAAATAGCTCAGTGAGGAAAGGAAATAAGGAAATAAATAAATGAAGAGAACAAATTAACAATAAATCATTCTAAAATAAGAAACAACGTCAAAACAGACATGTCATATAGTAAACTATCAACAACATCAAAAACAAATATGTCATAAATAAACTATAAAAAGACTATGTCTGTCTGGTCAACAAAAAAGCATTTGCTCCAACTTTGAACTTTTGAAGTTCTACTGATTCAACCACCCGATTAGGAAGATCATTCCACAACTTGGTCAGAGCTGGAATAAAACTTCTAGAGTACTGCGTAGTATTGAGCCTCGTGATGGAGAAGGCCTGGCTATTAGAATTAACTGCCTGCCTAGTATTACGAACAGGATAGAATTGTCCAGGGAGATCTGAATGTAAAGGATGGTCAGAGTTGTGAAAAATCTTATGCAACATACATAATGAACTAATTGAACGACGGTGCCAGAGATTAATATCTAGATCAGGAATAAGAAATTTAATAGACCGTAAGTTTCTGTCCAACAAATTAAGATGAGAATCAGCAGCTGAAGACCAGACAGGAGAACAATACTCAAAACAAGGTAGAATGAAAGAATTAAAACACTTCTTCAGAATAGATTGATCACCGAAAATCTTGAAAGACTTTCTCAATAAGCCTATTTTTTGTGAAATTGAAGAAGACACAGACCTTATATGTTTCTCAAAAGTAAATTTACTGTCGAGAATCACACCTATATATATATATATATATATATATATATATATATATATATATATATATATATATATATATATATATATATATATAACACACACACACACACACACACACATATATATATATATATATATATATATATATATATATATATATATAAGCGCTTGTACATATATATATATATATGTGTGTGTGTGTGTGTGTGTGTGTGTGTGTGTGTAACTGTACAAGTGAGTGTTTTATAACAAAACTTACAGTTCATTAGAAAAACAATACAAATGGAGGGCTTAATTGTCGGTACTCGGAACCTCATAATAAGAGAGAGAGAGAGAGAGAGAGAGAGAGAGAGAGAGAGAGAGAGAGAGAGAGAGAGAGAGAGAGAGAGAGAGCAAATCTTTACCTTTATATAACAAGTGTCATTTAAAGTTATGCTAACAGAGAGCTCGAATGTAAAACATCTTTTTTGTAAAAGAAACTCTACTGTGTAATAGTTTAATAATATTCCTCTCCTTGACCCATTGCAAGAGGTCGTGTGAACAACCCATTCGTCTCATTTTTCCAAGGGGCTCGTAAATAAACATTAAAATATTCGATTTCATTATGGCTGGTGTATCGCATTTCATTAATTTCCATAACGTGCTGTATCATATATGATGAACTCTAATGTTTCACGTTTCATGCCTTTAAGGGGTTTCGTTCACCTTGTTCCAAATGGCAAGTCGACCCTCTGACCTGATGATAAGGTCTGAGAATATCGCGAAAAAGTCTACGGAATCAAATACCATATTTAAGATTGAGGACGCTACCAAGTGAACGGAAAAATGATCAAGTAAAGCATATATAGTATGGAAACAATCTATAGTCCTTCCCTTAATCAAAAAATATTTTTCTAATTTACTTGAGAAGATTTTCATACTTGTCCTCTGAATTAACAATCAATTACCATAAACAAAGTCATAATATTTACACAATCAATTGCCCTATACATAGCCATAATATTTATGCAATAAATTCCCATAGACATTGCCATAGCCATAATATTAATCTATTAATATACTTTCCACACCTCCGTCTCTATTTACACACATATGTGTATACATACACACAAACACGCACATAAATAAATAAATACACACACACACACACACACATATATATATATACAGGTGTGTGTGTGCGCACGAGCGCGTGTATGTAAGTATGTCTGTGTATGATTTATAATACTTGGTCTTATGGGATTTCTTGGTTTATGGTTTTAATCAAGCCAGAGAAGTAGACATCAAAGAATAATTTAAGGTTTCCTCCTGTTTTAAAATTAGTTCTAAGGCTTTGTTAAAGTCTGTGATAATTTAACCTAGGAATTACTTCTCAACTTGAAATATGTAGAAACATCAGACAAAAGTAAGTACACTTTTTGGAACTGTGTAGTTTTGTCCATGATAACTAATATATTTGCCTCGTCAGCTTTTCTACACCTACGCCTATTGACACAAAGGGCCTCGGTTAGATTACGCCATTCGTTTCTATCTTGAGCTTTTGATTCAATATAGTATTGAAAATAATATATATATATATATATATATATATATATATATATATATATATATATATATAATATTTATATGTATATATATATTCATATATATATATATATACTGTGTGTATATATATGTATATATATATTCATATATATATATACATATATATATATATTTATATATATATATATATATATATATATATATATATATATATATATATATATATTACTTAGTTTAACAGAATGGTAACCATGGAAAGTATTGCCCAACCTTTTACAATCATGGCTAGTCTCACGTACCAGCATATTAGGTGACCGAATAATGACCGGAGAGAGATGGAGCTTCTGAAAATGAAATACAACTTCTAATTCATTTATAAAGGCCAGTCATGCAGACATAGATAATAAGATGATTATTAACCCTTAAAGAAAAAAAAATTAAAATCTATCGGGTTTTACAGAAAACTATTTAACCCAGCAGAGGACTTCTCAACACAAGGTAAGTGTTACAAATGTACCAACTTACCGGCAAAAGAATGATTTCTATTTATGTACACTAATGCATGAGAGTCTATGTGTGTATCACTTTTGACTAAAATCTTTTAACTAAATAAGAGTTCCATTGGTAACGTAAACATAACTGACACACTAACGGACGTACGGACAGACAAAGGAATTATTTACTTTCAAAACCATTTTGCACTGTGCTCTACGTT
>NC_090751.1:55874545-55882045 GCF_036898095.1 Palaemon carinicauda
GTATATATACACACCATTTATATATAAGTATATATATATATATAATATATATATACTTTATATATATATATATACATATACATATATATACTTTATATATATATATATATATATATATATATATATATATATATACATATATATACTTTATATATATACTGTATATATATATATATATATATATATATATATATATATATATATATATATATATATATATATATATATATATATATATCATAAAATAAATAGTTGCCGTTAAGTGTCATATTTTATTCTTCAAAAATGATATATATAAAGATAGACAATAAGATCATAACTATTGTTAAAATTACATTTTGAGTCAATATGAACAAAACTAAATGAAACTCTTGTATGAGGTACGCCCATGAGAACAATCTATTCCCTTCCCAGACGAATAAAAAGGGTTGCGGTTAAAAAACATTTCACCGTAGCAGGTCCGTAAATTTTTTAATATAGTTGAGACCGCTTCTAGCAATTAGGTTGTCTGTCCATTACCAACTGCTTACAAAAATAATTGTAATTAAATTTCATAAGTATTCATATCATGTTGCTAAAGGCCTGCCGAAAAAAAAAAAAAAAAAAAAAAAGTAATAGAGATGATAATTTCATTATGATGCAACACAGAAGTCAGGATAACAAATGAAAAGGGACTGGATGCAAAGTGTAGTATTAAACACTTTGGGAAGGAAGGTTAAGTTATATGTAGTAGGGAACTCATTTTCGATAATCCGATAATCACTAGCTTTGAAAGCTACAATAGAAATGATGTATAATGAATGAAGTCGTTATCCTGCAACAGTAGGTCCTATAAACATTTGTAAGTAGATATAAAGTCCTGATTCCATTACGTAATAGATCATCTCTCTCTCTCTCTCTCTCTCTCTCTCTCTCTCTCTCTCTCTCTCTCTCTCTCTCTCTCTCTCATACATACCTACTACATACATACATACATACATACACACACACACACACACACATATATATATATATATATATATATATATATATATATATATATATATATATATATATATATATATATATATATATATATATACTGTGCGTACTTGTGCGCCTGTGTATGCTTACTAACACTACTGGTAATGAATTATTATGAGAATTCATAGTAAAGTTAGCAGTGGATTAGTGTGTGTAAGGCTTGATATTTCCCCGTGCTATATTACTGACTGGGGATGCTGAGGACAAACTGCACTAGTTAGTAAAAGAGTTTACATGTAGAGAAACTTGAGAGTAAGTGTGAGCATAAGTATGTTACGAGGATAAATGGAGACTGAAGGCATTGAATATAGTAAGGATGGGGAAACACAATGGAAGTAAGGTGTGTACTTTAAATTATCCGTGTATGCAAAGGTTTCTAAGTGATTATATTGCTTGCAAATGAAAACAAAAGGTTGACAATATTGAAAACAGTTCATGTTGTATATGTGGTATAAGAAGAATTGAAATACAATACAAATACATCTCGCCTTTTCCATAATATTAAAAAGGATGAATTTACCAAATAAGACATTACCAATATATGACAAAAACCTAACTACTATTACATTTAACAATCAGTATACAGTACAGGATATCCATATTATAAAATGTAGAATGACAAGTTAAAATTATTCTCAATATATTTGGCAGGCTTTCTTAAACATATATAAATAATAATGATAAAAAAGAAACCACAGCCATTTACGCGATAATGACTTAATAGTCAACATGTTCAGGCAACGCTGATTGACCAACAGTTTGTGGTCACACTTGCGGCTGCCTTCCTCAACGTGTGGCCTCAAGGGGACACGCGCCGTCACCAACTCTGACACGTGGCGCTATCCTTTACGTCTCATAGTGCCTATTAGATGATGATGATGATGATGATGATGATACTAATAATAATTATAATAATAACAACAACAACAATAATAATAATAATAATAATAATAATAATAATAATAATATGGTATCCCAGCCCATTGTTATCCTGTAAATTGAAACCGCAGAGCCAAAAGGCAGTCCCAAAATAAGTTATCAAGCTAAATCAGAATTAATAACACCTAGACTCTACTTGTGTTCCACATCTTGTTATACCTTAAGTAGAAGTTAATTTTAATATTAACAATAGTGGTAGAGATAGGTATAGCCCAACGGTTCCGATAAATTTAGTTAACGTTAATGAATCATAATGGAAAGTATAAAGTAAATGTAAAAGCTCTAAGACAGTATTAGGGATAGTACACGGATGGTGATGAAAGAGTAATAAAATACCAGAAAATCGATAATAACAATAATAAAAATCATATCACTGTATATCCTCTGTATGTCAATAGCTTTTGAACTTTTTTAAAAGGACCTCAACTTAAAAATGTGAAAGCTCCGGACATAATGTACGGAGTATATACAACGATATATGATTGTGTATTTTGCTACCCAAACCTGAAACACGTTAAAGTGGTTTTTTTGAAATTATTATTATGAACAATAAAAGTAATAAATATGGAAAACATACCATGGCCTTTTGTTGAAGATAATCAATATGTATGATTAAGAAACAATTATGTACAGGAAACGGTTGATGTTGCAATATTACTAGTACTAGAAGAATATTTTTTTCTTACATGCTTACAAGGAGTCATTAGAAAATACCAATAAGTTAGGAAACCCCACCTTCCATAATCTAATAACTTAGATATTCAATTAATTTTACGCCCTAAGACTTTTGTATTAGCAGATTGCTGGTATTCATAGTTTCAGGACAAGAAAAGACTGTAAAAGGCAATATTTCTCTTCCATATTAGTAAAAGAGGACTTTACTTTCAGATTCCACTTAACCAACTCTCTCTACAAAAATCGTATTTCGCTTAAAAATAAAAAGTTACAGGTTAAACAACTATGTTGATACATACAATGATGAAGTGAAAATGTTAAAAAAAATCATATCTAAATATAGTAAAGAGGCAACTACCAAACAAGGTGCAAAGATGATATTTCTAAAGTTTCTTCTTAGAAACAAAATAATAGAAATGAAAGGACTAAGGAACAAGAGAACACCCATCGCCCATTGAAACCACGATAACATCAAGAATTTTAATAAAAAATACTCGCTTACCTCATAAATATTAACCTTAAAATATTTAGAATACAGTGACCACCAGCAAATGTACGTAAGTTATAAGATGTTTATGAAGATTATTCTTGTTTTTTATTTCTCTGCATATAGAGTGATAATGCAAGTGAGAGCTTTAGAGTATGCATTACATTTCTTTTCCCTTACATTAATACGCAGCTAAAAGAAGTGAATAATAAAGCTTTTGTGTTACTCATGTGTATATACGGGTTGATGTGGTTTTGCAAAAGGTTGTCGTTTTTCTCGCTAAGAGGTGAATATAATGCCTTAAATATGTGCATGATTTATGCCTAAGAATGCTTGTTAAAGTGTATGTTAATAAGATTAGTGTCTACTTTCCTCAGTTCTCAAAATATTACAGGGGTTGCACCACGCATGCAAAGTAGACGAGATGGAGAGCAGGAGAAATCCGAGACCACAAAACATGAAAACAAAGAAGCTTTTCCATATAAGCAGGACATATAAGGAGTAAAGCACCCATAATCTTAATGTATACCAGCCAATGATAACTAGTTTTCTAGAGCAATTTTGGATATGGTACATAAGGAACTGAAATCTTAAAATACCCAACAGTACTTTGACACGGGTTTCATAATAAGATTTAAATCCCATTTGCAATGCAGCTGAATTTACTGAGTCGACACCACTACATTGTAGGTTCAAGCATATGGACGATAATGATAACATAATAATGAAAACAACGATTTTACAGAAACAAAACACGTAGAATGTTGATCCTGTTTTGCATAATGACTCAAATTTCAAACTAATTATGATTTCCACAGTAAGAGAATACTTAAGGGGATTTAAGCCATTTCTTCGCATGTGAAAAGTTCAAATTGTTTCATTTAACCGACTTGTGTATAAAGACATTTGAGTCGTTCTCTTGAATAATTCTAGCATCAACTTTAACGTTTTAATTCCTCAGACAATACGTTTTATCATACAAAATCATACAAAGAGTTGAGAATTTCAGAAAGGAAGCTGGCGTTCAATGAAATTCAATGTAAGAAATATTTAACAAGAGTATTACAGTAACCCTCATTGTACAACCTCATTTATTCTAAATGCTTATGCAGAAATTAAATATATAAAATGTTTGACGGTTAAATTCAGCCTTGATGTTCATTCAGTCATAACCTGAACAATGCATTCCACAACAGCTTTAAGTTCCGTAGAAAGGCCTTCCTGACAGCCTTTATGAGGGGAAGAAAGCAAGAAAAAAAAAATACTTCACTTTAGCGCAATCTATAAATCTGCGAAATTGGTAGAGTTGAAGCACGTTTCATAAACCAGCAGCATTTTCTTTTCTTTTTCAACTTACAAATATATACCAGTTAATGGATACTGAGACGCATATTTCGACTTACTTTGTGGTCTCCTTGTGAAAATGTATTAATCGTTGATTTGAAAAGGAAGAGGATTGAAGATAAATATAGTTCATAACAGTATTGAAAATAATAACAACAACAACAACAACAACAACAACAACAACAACAACAACAACTACTACTACTACTACTACTACTACTACTACTACTATTCATGAAATTTATACCAATAATTTTAGTTTATTCTTATATATCAGTTTTAATGTCTATTTTCTTTTAACAAATAAAAGAAAAAAAAAGTTTATGCCTACATATGGCTAACTTCAAATGAGTGGTGTAATCTTCACAAGCATGCCGAGAGTAACACACACATGTTAGTCGAAGATATAGGGACATAACAGCAATAAAAATGTACATTACTTGAGAATTCTGGCGGTATATTTGGAAAAGATGCCAACGTCGTTTTCAAATCACATAATACAGAATCCTCATTCTAAACAAAGGTTTTTTTTTTTAATGTGGGTGGAAAAACTATAGTGACACATTGATACGTAGGTGAGTTCGTTGAAGTGTTAGAATGGCAATTTAGTAGGTCTACTTACTTTCGGTAAAATTATAACAACATTCGATGGACTGTAACGTTTAAAATTATATCACTTCAGGAAAGATATATGAAATTTTTCACAATGATAAACAATATTGTATTAACTTTCTTTTACAATGCTAAAACTTTTATTCTTTTTATAGTCTATTTAAATACGTACAACTATTTTTTGCCGTTATATTTCTCTTAAACCTCCCAGACTTGACCTAGGACCTTCCAATATACCTTAGACAATAATATCAGTTTAACTTAGTACACCATATATGTTCGCTTTTTAATTTACGCCGTTTAAATTGACTTTTGCTAGTCAAACCGGCTAATGACATTTTCGAGCCTAGGTCCGAAGAAAACAATAAGGCCGAGAGCACACTAGCGACTCTGTGGCGCCACAAAGCCACAGCGTCGTGTGGCGGGGATGTGGTCTCCCATAGGTTTCCATTGTTTTCAAGTTTTGCAGCGCAAACTAGCGACTGTGGCAAGCGACTGTGGCTCTCTGTCGCTCATCCCCGCCACAGGCGTGGGGTGGCTTTGAAAACAATGGAAACCTATAGGAGACCACATCCCCGCCACACGATGCTGTGGCTTTGTGGTGCCACAGAGTCGCTAGTGTGCTTCCGGCCTTAAAAGAAAAAGGGGAAAAGTTTATCCACAAAAGCTAAACACCAGTCTCTTAAAGAAAGTACTCTTAGAAAATAATAGAGCTTTTCAAAGCTTGATATCAAAAGAAAAAAAAAAAACGGTACTAAACCGATTTCCAATGAGTAATTGTGTTTTGGATTGGATTGGATTAGAGTTAGAGAATTCAGTCTAAATGGCCCAGGCTGGGGCAACTTGAGTTTACCCCCTACAGTTGCAAGTATGTTGTAAAAACCCTGTAGTAATGCCGACAAAACACCACGTGAGGTTCAATGACGGAACTAAATCCAAGGTTTTCTCCTTTAGAGTTCAATGGAACAGTAACCGATATAGTACATATAGAACATATGATCGACATACGAGGCAACGGGTGATTCCGCTTAAAAACGAATAATATGTTGATATACTTAACATAGTTTACTTCTGGAAAAAAAAATTTCCAAAGTAAACTTAGCAATCTGATTGGTGTGATTGCTCCAATAAATTAAAAACAGGCTAGAAACCCAAACAATAAATAATATAGCGGGGCTCCATTAAATCTTCATAGAAATACTTGGAGTATTGGTCAAGAGGGTGAAACAGGACGAAACATAATTCAACAGAATTGATAGATGATCGAGCAATTTGAACCTATATTACACTATACAAGTGAAGGCTGGGTTAGGATGGAAAAAATATGTATATAGAAAAAAATCAATGACAGCAGATGAAGTAATTTGGAAAAAGGTCACTGAAAAGGGGAATGAAAAAAGAGGGTGATAGAATAAAACCAAGAGGAACAACCAAACGAAAAGGGGAAGGGAACACAGAGCAATTCCCATAACAACAAATGGGAAAGTTTCTTGTAAACAGCTCGAAATAAGCTTAAAAAATGATGAAGTGAAGCCAAAAGCAGAAGTAAATAAAAGAGCCTTGTGCAAGATTTTGTCAAATACCTTGTAGATGTTAAAAGCAACGACAAATCATGCTCCGAAGAACCTTCGAGATGGCGACAAAAGGACAGTAGGATAAGATAAGAAAAATCTCGGTAGATCTTCCCTTGCGGAGGCCAGATTAGTCTACTGACTATGAAGTGAAGTTGGATTCAAAGGGTTTATGTAAGTTGCAAGTGAGTGAAGCTTCGAATAATTTAAGCGATAGTAAAAGTTAGGACAAGATGAAAGTAGATGGGAGGTTAGGAGATGCCATGGATATGAGTCATGGTATGACAATGAAACAATCTCCAATAGATTTAGCAGATTTGAGAACAAAGGCCTCAGAAGGATATTGGGAGTCAAATGGAAGGATAAGATTAGAAATGAAACTATAAGAGATATTATTCGAGTGCCATATGTGGATGAGATCATGACGAGGGGTAGATGGAGATGGTTTGGGCATGCTCTTCGCACTCCCCAAGAGAGATTAGTTCACCAAACGTTCAGCTGGGCTCCACAAGGAACTAGAAGAGTTGGAAGCCCCAGTCCTACATGGCTGAGGACTATGAAGAGCGAAGGAGCAGATGATGAATGGAGAAGTATTGGATTAAAAGCGTAAGATAGAGACGGCTGGCGAAATCTAACCGAGGCCCTTTGCGTCAAAAGGCGTGGGAGGAGATGATGATGATGATCATTTAAGGATTGGTTGAACCAGTCTATGTTACCAAAAGGAAGAGAAGAGCAATATTTACCTATTCCTTGGGGAATTGCAAACGAGAATGACCCAGTTCAGACATTTTGCCAAGAATACGATCCGGTTCAGACGTTTTCCCAATATATAGTTAAAGAAGCACTAAA
>NC_090751.1:55904545-55919545 GCF_036898095.1 Palaemon carinicauda
CACTTCTTTTATGACGAATCCTTATTACATTCACGCAAAGACTTTCCTTTCTTCACAAGCACGGACACAAAATTCAACCATTCACTTAACAGCTAGATTTAATAATCTCATGCTTTATGCTATTTTGTGATTTAAATCTGTTATTGGCATAGAGGATTTGGAAAGGCAATACTGTCTGCATACTTGACCTACTACTTAGATTATGGCCCTGTATTTGCAATTGTGAGTAGGAATTTACGCTAAATCTCGCACACGAACACATAACACTTTCAAATCAGGCTTTAACACGGCAGATGTATAATGATACCCTTTTAAATGAGAATCATCTTTTATCTGTTTTTTTTAAATAAAATCAGAATGTTTAATTTGTTGAAGCTTTTGCTTGATAAATGTGATATTACTCATTCGTTTGTTATGACTATACATTTAGTAGTGTAAAATGTAAATTATGATCGATTTACTTTTTCTTATTGGGGTTCGTTTCCTCGAGCAGAAACATTAATATTAACCGAAACATCTTATCATGTAACATTTTACACACAAGCATATATATATATATATATATATATATATATATATATATATATATATATATATATATATACATATATATATATATATACATATATATATATATACATATATATATATATATATATATATATATATATATATATATATATATATATATATATACATGGCATTTAATACCGAATTCTATCTTGGGAATATATATCCACTTGGAATTCATTTTATGGTAACCGCTTCTGGCCGGGTGGAGATTCGAACCCCCACCTGTTCGGCTGGAAACCATGCTGGCAGAGACTCTACCGACTGAGCTATCAAGATATATATATATATATATATATATATATATATATATATATATATATATATATACATGTATGTATGTATATTATATATATATGTGTGTGTGCGTGTGTGTGTGTGTGTGTGTGTGTGTTAGATGAGAAGAAAAACTGTGGTTTGTTGCAAGGTATTTCTCGGTGATGTATGTGATAAACCATAACGTTATCAGATGAAAAGTAAAAAAACCCAAGAGGAGGCCGATGAGACCAAGAATGAAAACTTTGAATCTTAAAGGAGAACAGGTATGTAAGAGAAGAACATAATAAAAGAATGAATTTAAAAGACGATGAAACAGTTAACACAGGCTGTAGGTGAAATGGGGAATAAAAAAAAAAAACAGTTCCATCATAGGTGCAAATGTAAATGTTGAAGATAATCATTACAGAGGAAGAAAAATTTATACTGGAACTATTAAGGACAAAATGGAAAGCGGACGAAATGGCAATTGACTGAGTATAAAGGCTGAGGGTAATGTATTTAAGAAGAGTGGTGATATTAGGTATGGTAATTGTAGCGAAATCAAACTAAAAGACTACTTGTTACAGGTTATAAAACCTGAGAGATTGCAAGAAATTGTGAAGATTAGGGAGCAAAATTATTGTATCATTAGAGGGAGATGTATAGCTTATATCTTTATAAGACAAAAAAAGCTGGAATGTAATGGGAAGATTTGCAGTGTATTCACATACTTTGAAACGTCATTGGTAATATTTTCGTACATAAAAAATGAGTAAAGTTCCAGATTGATTGATTGATTTAAAGTTTTCAGGCATCCTGTAAAGTTCCAAAAAAGTTAGCAATGTTGGCAGAGATGACATATGAAAGAACTAGGAACAGCCTGTTGGAAGACAAAAATAGTGGAAGCTGGAATTATTGTATAACAGAAAACGACATTTGGCCCCTTTCAGTTTGTGCTTGTTACCTCCGCCAACGAAGTTGGAGAGGAGGTTATGTTATCGCCGTTGTTTGTCTTTGTTTGTTTGTTCGTGTGTGAACAATTTCCTGGCCACAATTTTACTCACAGAGTAGTGAAACTTTCAGGATTTAATTATTATGTTGAGTCGTGGAAGTGATTCATTTTGAAAGTCCTACATTAAAGATCAAGGTCAAGCAAAAGGTCGTTTGCATGTGTTCAACTTCCTGGCAACAATTTTACTCGTAGAGTAGTGATACATTCAGGGCTTAATTGTTATATTGAGACGTGGAAGTCCAAGTTCAAAGGTCAAGGTTAAACAAAAATTCAAGATATTAAGCTGCTGTGGCGGAGAACTGCGCTCTACTGAGTGGCCCTCTAGTTATAGATGTATTGGGTGGAGGGAAATATTAAGTCGATGGTCTGGTGATTACGGCAGAGGTTAAAGAACTGCAGAGAAGGGAAAGAAAATGGAAAGACTCTGTCGAGAGAGATGGCCTGAAGGTACACGCGGTTAAAAGTGAATGATGGTATCCTGAAAGCAGGAAATGAACAGGATATTTATATGAGATAGAAGTCAAAATTTAAAATATATTTCATATAATTGGTATCTACTTTATCCAATTTTACGGGGGGGGGGGGGAGGAAGCTGAAATAAGACGCAAGATAAAAGCAGATTACTGAAAATAGATGAAGTGGCAGTGGCAGCCTGACAAAAGAATGTCAAATAAACTAAAAATCAAGATCTCCTATACCGTAATTAAACCAGCGATGATGTATGAGAAAGAGAACAAATAAAAGAGGACGTTGAGGTGGATTCTGGGGATCTCACTTCGTGAGATGCTGAAAATTAAAGAAATTGAGAGAAGTATCAAAGTGGTAACGATTACTTATATGACAAAAGAGTGAAAATTGAAGTGGCATGGGCATGTAGGACGGTTGGGTGAGGAGGAAGTGAAAAGGACTTGGATTAGCCTTCTTGAGGGTGGAAAGTCAACAAGGAAGCAAAAGCTTAGATGGTATGTTAGAGTGAAAGACGATTGGTGAATGGTTTGGTGGAAGAAAAGGCTTTCAGTACAAACAGTAAAGATGTATCGGCGCAGGATCCAGATTGGGGCCACCGACCCCTAATTTTAGAGATAACAGTGGGGATGGAGATCATACATACACACACAGTGTATGGATACATACATATATGTGTGTATGTATGTATATATATATATATATATATATATATATATATATATATATATATATATATATATATATATATTATTCATATTTATTTTATAGACACGTATCAGACAATAATAAATGGGCATTAAGCGTTACTTCTCTCAAACGAGGTCATGCAAATTCCTAATACCACTTCAACAAATACGTTCACTACCGGCTGATATGTCCTCTTCCACATTCTAAGAAAATCTTCCACACATTTTCACTTTCTCTTTCTTCTATAAACCTTATTTGTGTCGCATAATCAGGCAAGACTCCCTTATACACAGTCAATGGTGTCTTGAGGATATCCTGATAACAACAATAGTAGGGTCTTTAATCCTTATTAGGTCCTACACTGCCGACTCCCCGCAGCGATGTAAGTAGCACTAACAACCAGTATCACTGTCTGTCGAAGCGATCATTTACTTCCAAATGACTATTTCCTGATTATCTTACTATTTCTTCACACGCGATGCATCACATAGGAAATATCTTCTCCTATCATACTCAGCTATATGTGCAATGGCCACGGCAACAGCTCCAGCATTCTAAGCTGTTAGAAACAGACGCATAAAAGAAATTGGGAAAACATGGGAAATAGTTCTATAACTTTATTTGGTAACATAGCAACTTCGCTTCACAAAATTATAAAAATTAAAAAGATTTCAATCTTAAAGCTTTTCGAATCACTTCATTCGCGTGCCATTATTTACTCTCTCTCTCTCTCTCTCTCTCTCTCTCTCTCTCTCTCTCTCTCTCTCTCTCTCTCTCTCTCTCTCTCTCTCTCTCCCATGTACATGGCACTGGATAAGGTTGTCTCCCGTCTTCAACTAACCAGTGAGATAAATTCTCAAATAGATCATGTAAAATATGTTTAACCAAAATATGATCACTGGACACGAAACAAGCCTTGCATGACATAAGTAATTGGTATTCTCTTTGCAGTTAGTTAAGGAGTGTTGAGGAAGAATAAAAAGGCAGCTCAGATATACAGAAATAAAAACAAATGAGAGACCAAATAAACTGAGAAGCTGAAACGAAACTAAGAAGGAAACGTAGTATATGACTATAAAGCAAATGAGAGACCCAGTAAAGTGAGAAACTGAAACGAAGCTAAATCATGCTTTTCTTTTTGCTACCATTCATATTACCTTATTTTCCAATTTACGGGAGAAATTAAGAAACTTCAATGTAGTAGTACATTTATTTGATCGAGAACCCTTATTTCAAGTACAATAGCAGAGTATGTTGAGCATAATTCAAATATAATAGAAGTCTAAGATGAGTATAATCTAAATACAATATGATCCTACAGTATGTTGAGCATCATTCAAATACAACAGGAGTCGATGTTAAGCACAATTCAAATACTATAGGAATGTACAATATGCATTTCACCAGTAAACAAGACTAGGGGAATATTAATCTCAAGGATACTAGAGAGGGTAAAAAATTATCAGAATTTGTGCTTCCTGCGATTGTTAAAAGAATTGTGTGATGATAATTTGGAGAAAATCATTTTTATTTGATACAACTAGCATTTTTACCACATTTCAAACATTTTCCGAAATGTATGAAATTTATAAATTTTGTCATAAGTACACATCACAGGCGGATTAGATTTACTCTCAACTACATCACAGACAGTACATCTACTCTAAAGAACGGAATTTATTCAACGACCTGGTAGAAATATGTGATGGAAGACATAAAGAAAATATTCAACACAAAATTGAGTGGAAAAACGCTATTAAAAAAAAAAGCAGTAGCCTCAAAAGTGTACTCTAATGAAATTTGCTACAAAAATTCCGCTATACAACAGAACAAACACACATACATGTATGTATATATATATATATATATATATATATATATATATATATATATATATATATATATATATATATATATATATATATATATATATATATTATATTTTTATATAAATCAAAGTTTTAAAAGTAAAATATAGTTATATAAATTAAAGTTTTAAAAGTAAAATATGTCAAGTAAATCTATTGTGGTAGGCATGTAGAATTAATAAGGTTAATATTTCAAATTGTGGTGACTGCTTCTTAGTAGCCCTTCTACACATAATCTCTGAGATTAAAACATACATTGAATAAAAGGTTGGGTTGAAACCTTTCATGAAGAAGGTAACAGTTGAAAACATGCCATAAACTTGAATGGGCACTCAGTAGGACGCATACCTTTGCCACTGCCACATAACGAGATAGGCAATTGAATTATGCACATTGAGGCACTAGCTTCATGCACATCGGATATAAATTGACAACATAACAAAAGGACGTTTTTTATCTTTTCTTAACCTTGACCTTTGACCCAATCAGTCCTAAAATCTAATCACATTGTCCTTGAATCATGGTCAATCATTTCACCAAATTTCATGAAATTCGGTCAAATAGTCTTTTATTTATGCGGGTCACAAACAAAGACATACAAACAAATAGATAATCGTCTATCAAAATATAACCTTCACTGCAACGAAATTGGCGACGGTAAAAATAGGTCAGGATGAGACCTTCTTAGGGGAAAGGTAGCAATGCAATCCCATGAATAGGAATTTCGTTAAAATCTTCCAAGGGAAAAGGAAGAAGTTGTATACATCCTACGAAAAAGAGTTGGTAGAAGATCCGAGTTGAAAACATCCCTTGAAAAGGGGATCAGATTGAAACATTCACTATGAACAGCAGCACTACAAATTTTCTTTGAAAACGAATTGCGTTGAAATTCGCCAAGCCAAGGTCGGCACTATGGGAAAGACAGTGCGCTCTCTTCCCTTCTCAGCCCATAGCTCAGAATCGCGTGTAGATTATATATAGTACACCATAAAGAAAGAATTAAAAAAAAATATTTTGAAAATTATCAATGTCAAAGAAAATTAGGGGGTGCTGCAGTTCCACAGCACTTACCACGTGCCACCACTGTTTCATACGCCGAAGAGCAAGTAAATATACGGCTATCTAAAATATAAATTCAGTACTACAGGAACCCTAAAGGGTTTCCAAATCTCGGAGAATAAAATATTCAAGAACCCAACAATATATAAATGATTGTTATCCAATTCAAAAATATTTTGCTTCATAATAAAAACTACAAATTACTACAGGTTTCATTTTCATCCCCAGAGAGAGAGAGAGAGAGAGAGAGAGAGAGAGAGAGAGAGAGAGAGAGAGAGAGAGAGAGAGAGAGAGAGAGATAGGATGTACTTTATGGCTAGAATAATCACATAGGAGCCAGAAGATCCTTTAACTCCAGCGGCGTGACGATTAAGGCAGCACCACCTAGTTTTCACTCCACCTCCTATTGGGTAAAGGGAATCTCACTGGTCCTATTAGCAACTGCGTAAATCCCACACGCAATCCGAGAAAGGAAAGTTAATATGGATAATATGGGAAGAAAGAAGGTTGCTTCCAAGATTCCTATCTAAACGAGAGATGGTCATATGTACATCCTAATCACATACAATGTCTGACGATATTTGGATAAAGATCCCATCTGGGAACTGTTACCAAAAAAATAAAAATAAAAGAAATAAAAAACTATCGTTAGCAACTGGGATCAGTACTAAGAGTACCGTTCGAGAGTTCTTGGAGTGCCTATACAAGTAACAACAAAGTTAATATAATATACAAATGGTCGGTCATCTATGTTTTCTTGATTTTCTTTCATCCTATCAAGGTACGAAACTATTCTGATTTCTCATCTCTAGCCCCTAGGGTTAGGTATGGGAGGTGAGAGTTTAATTATATACCCGTTTATCCATAAGCTTCCGTGTCTTGTTTGTTGTTCGTCCTTCGGCATTCTTTTTATAGCAAGATGAAGCCCACTGATAATATAACCAACGTCTAGAATGAGAGGGCATCATAATTAGACCCGGGTATCTTGGATTCCTATAAATCTCACTCCAGAAGCATTTTGTTAATATTGCAATCAGACTCTTTGTACGGAAACAGGTTCTGTAGAAAATTTGCTCAACTCTCTCCTGCTAGTAACGGGACAGACAGTAGCTTTGATAATGGCATCAAATTGAGTCGTCACATTAAGGGAGACCCGTTTCCATAAAACGAGGACATAATCCCTCCGACAGGACTGTATGAAACGTCCGGGGCAAAAAGCTATTATGAACAGGTATCACTTGGGAAAGGGGTATTAGAATGGAGAGATAAAAAGGTAAGAAAGGGGTATAATGGCGCACGGAACATGCACGTAATATGCAGCCAGAGAGTTCAAGCTAGTTCTCGCAACAAAGGGACCACAAAAAGAAAGTCCAAGTAAGTCGGTCTCAGACAATCCCTTGTAAAGAAGGGTATTGAGACCCTAAACCCCCGTTGAGGTACCATACATGACCTACTTAGGTAAAAATATTACTTATGCAAGTGTCTGGCTTTAACAAAGAACTTTGCAGGAGCCAAAATATTAATCTCGACAAGAATCTCAGCAGCCGGCTGTAGAGCACAAATCATTTACTTCTTACGTTCATTAGTTTATTCTAAACCGCATTTAAACTGTAATATCTAATCCTCAAGAAGCCCCAAAAACTTGAACAAACGAACACATCAAATAATCAAAGTAAGACTGCTTAGTAAAGACATTTCTTAAAACTCATTCATAACTATGTTAAATCACATGTTTGGAGCACGTCCAAAATAAAGAAAAGAAAATGCTTGGTACAAGGAATGTCCCGTAAGCGTCAGTCTACACCTATATTTTCAGGTGGGCATAAATGCAAACATGTGACAGAATTCATTGTTCAATTTCTGTGTAAGCAATATCCAAGAGAAATCATCGGTCTCAGCTATTGAGAGTTCTGTTCAACAATTACTTAGATAATAAATAAAGTTGGAAGTATAGACGATTGCAATGTCCATAAAAGAAAAAACACAACTATACCAACTGCTGGATATACAAATATCACTAGTCCCAAAAAGTATCAATTATGATTTAGGCTGCTGTATCAATCTTGGTTTTTTTATGTCATAATTTATTAAATCTAACAAAATATAAACACTTATACATACGATAACAAGCGGTACAGTGAAACAATCGTGAATGCATAATTCACAGTGTAAGCTTTAACCAATAGACCTTGGCTAAAATATACTTATCAACAGAACGTCCAAACTGAATATCAACCTTAAAGAACGAAAAGATGAATATAATTATACCATAAAATTGTTAATATAATTTCTTAGAAAAACTTGGGTATTCAACCATTTTTTTTTCTTTTTTTTTTTTTGGTGTGTGCGCGCCGTCGTCTGGTACTTTGAAAGCCTATATGCTCTTTTAAATTAATTTCTATGATAGCTCACAATTTCAAGCAATGACATCATTATTATCGGCACTTGCATACAATGTTGTTTTATGACAAAAAAAAAAAAAAAAAAAAAAAAAAAAAAAAAAAAAACAATAACTCTATCACTATTATAACAGGCGATGGTCTTCTAAGAGAGTCCCTTTCATGTTCTATAACAACTGCAATATCCAAGTAATCCTTCCCCTAAAAATCGGTATTATCCAAGTCATTTCACGAACGTCGTCACAACCAGGACTGACTCGTGTTTGTAGGTTCTTTGAAGACTTCAAACCAACGAGCTACCACTTTGGGGGTAAGGTCTTAAGGACCTGTGACACGCGATCTCGCCTGTGACCCAAACCATGCCCCTTCAGAAGATGTGGGTACGTGTTACTATTCGCCCTTTAGGGCCACACAGCCATTGTTCCCCTGCTCAAGTAATTACGTCTTACAACCTACGGATTTGTATGGAAGAAGAGTCTTGCGTGCGAATGTGTGCACACGCGAGCAAATGAAGTTTCGATTTCAAATATGTTAATTAGATCCTTTAAGTTATGAGAGAGAGAGAGAGAGAGAGAGAGAGAGAGAGAGAGAGAGAGAGAGAGAGAGAGAGAGAGAGAGAGAGTTAAACACAATGATCCCTTCGTCTCTCATTTTTATAAAACAATTGATTTTTTCAAGAAAAAAAAACACTTATTCTATTCACAAACAATGGCCTTTTCTTCTAAGGACTATAAATGTCTCATACATTACTTCCCTAAAGGCGTAACTATAAACTTTAACGGAGACAATCTAATTTAAGCAACGAAAACATATACGCACATATTCAGTATGAAAAAGTGCAAATTAAATTTTTTAAATATTTGAAAATTCTTCCATTCAGGTTCGAGACCAATATTTTATGATAAACCTATTTTGTACCTTTCAACTTTTGACTAAATAATAAATAAGGAAACGTAATAAAATGAAAAAGTTTACTAGTTTTGTATGAAGTTGACAAAAGTATAAATAATACAATACAACCCAGTGACCTATATATCTATCTCTTTCATTTTTATTTATTCAAAGTATATGGCTACCTCGGCCTTCAAAGTTAGGTTTTCGTTTCTGTTTACAACTTAATTCTATAAATAATAAATAAGATAACGCATTACAAGGAAACGAAGGCTTTTTTTTATATTATGGCCTATTATCCCTACAACTTGAACCTATGGGCTTTTTAACAAATCAATCAACTCTATAATCTTGGATGAATATTTCTCACATACAAACACTACATATGGAGCTCAGCAATAGCACAGCCACCACTACATGAAAACAATTCAGTTAAGAATGACAGAGAAAACACGATATATAATGAAAAGGAGGAGGAAGGCGGGGTAAGACTTTCTGGAATATACTAACCTGTCTCGCAAAGAAGTAAATATTGAGAGAAAGGTTCATTAACAAAGGGATGTCTGAATAAAAGATGCAAGTGGGAGATGCTACCTGTAGATAATACAATACTGGATTGATGGAGTATTTAAAAAATGTACTGAATATGGAACACAGAATGCATGCTGAGCTGTGTTGATAAAATCTAAGAATGGCCTTTAAAATTACCATTAAGGATGCTAAGAAGCCAATTCAGTAGCCTATGAATGAGAAGATATCCAGAATTGAATGCAATTTCAAATAATATGGGAACAATAGAGGAAGGATGGTGTGGCTGCATGGCTAACAATGGTGAGTAAGATATGCCTGCGTGAGGGATAGCTTCTAAAACAATGCGCTAAAGGAATAATAATAATTGTCCAGAAATATACGACTAAAAGTTATATGGATAATAATTGTACCTTTGTACATGGTGAAACTCATAAGAGGAGACTGCAAGAATATCAAAGGCTTTGATTAAGAAGGGAACAGCGATTCCAGAAGTACAGTATTAACAAAAGAAGAACCATTGGGTTTAGAAAAGAACTATGAACATAGTGTTTGTTACGAGACAATCATGTATTATAGTAAATGTATCCGAAAGTAAGGTTCTTTGAGTAAATGAAAACCAGTGGGACGCAGTGATGGTGTTAATACGGATTATATGATAATTAGTTTTCAATTTATATACACATCTATAAGCGAATATTTCAAAAGATTGTTGGACGAGAGAAGAGGCGAATCATAAAATAGTCAAGGATTATGAGGATGAGAGAAAATTATAGGGAGAAAAAGCTAAGCAAAAAATTTTGACCCAACTTGTGTCTATGATAGAGAAGGATGTAATTTCTAACAATCATCATCGTTATATGATAAGCCAAGCTCCAATCCCAGTTGAAAAAGTAGTCAAGCCCTAGACCCAAAAAAGGGATGGCATCCCAGGATAGAAACGGAAAAGTAAAGAATAAATTATAATAGAGAAATAACTACATAATAACAATATAACATGACTATATACTAAAAAAAAGTGCAGTAGTAGTAGTTTACAAAATAAATACCAAATATGAAGCAAACTCTTGGCAAACCTGCCCAGCACACCGTCTAATTTGAAAAATGAGTAAACTGACAGAGAAGCTATAATCCAAAAGCATGGAATGCTATGGTACAAAGCCTACGGCGTTATCAAACACTAGAATAAAAGAACTGGTTTGATTCTAAAGTGTCTTTCTTTGAACAGGTATAGAACGCTTAGTGTTATCAGAAGTGTGATGGAAGAGAAACTGGTTCAGTAATCGGGTACACTATTTGCTGTATGTAAAGACAAATCACAGAGCCGTACCTAAAGGAGGATCTCACATGAAAATTTTATTAGCGTTTTAGAGATTGTACATATTGAATAAGCATAATCCAAACTGTGAAACATTTGGATTGCGGCTAAGCTTTTGAACTTGATGGGGCCCGCGAGGCCAATCATCAACAGAGTGCTACGGGGTGAAAAGCCTACGGTTACACTATGAAGTAAAAGTTAAAAGAAAGTTGGGCAGCTGGAACGGATGAAAAAATTGAAGATACCTGTTAGGTATATATGAATGCAAGTGATGAAAGGAAAAGCGTAATCTGTTGTGGTAAACTGTATTTATGAAATATGTGGATAGGCAGAGGTATAACAAATTCGGGGAAAGACTATAATACATAAGGTAAAAATATATATATAAAAAAAAAAACATACTTTAAATAATGTATCCTAGGTAGTTTCGCCTTTTAGAAAAAGTGAGGGCAAGTTATGTTCATGGGAAAAGTGCATACTGCGAAAAGTCTTGAAAACGCCTATTCTAGGCTATGGTAAATGAACTATAAAAAATCAAATCAGCAGGCTGGAGGCAAATACATAATACAGTGATGAATGTCATTGAATGCATGCTATATACAGAGTTTAACAGGCTGTTAATGAGACTTTAATTGACATGAATTTTACGGACAATACCGTATTCCTCAGAATGACGGTGACAGCTATTGCTTTCTCGTTTGAGAACCTATCCATTCCAACATAGAGAAAATGTTTATCGATGAAGAAAAACAACGTAGCAGACAGAATATATAATTAATGTAAAATTCTGATTCAAAATACATGAAAGTGAGCAAGACCATTGCACAAATATTGTTCGTATGCACACACGACAGGAAGACTCCTCTCTCCTAAATTTTTTGCAGCATGCCTTGAAGTTTTCAAGATTTTAGATTGGGAAAGATAATGGAGAATACCTTAATAACTTAAGGTTTGCCGTTAAAAAAGTTCTGTTTAGCAAATTACGGAAGGAATTGCAAAAGATGATAAAATATTTGAATAAAGAAGATATGTAGGAATGAAAATGGATAGAGTAAAACTAGGATAATGTTCAATGAAAATATAGACAACAAATAACGGTTATGGACGAAACTCTAGAGATTGTTAATGAATATACGTACTTAGGACAGACAGTAACTGTTTCCCCAGGACATAAGGCCGAAAAAAATGATAAGCACAGGATGGAGAGCTTTTGGTAAACAAAGAAAGTATGAAAATTAAAATGTCACATTCTCTAAAAACAAAAAATCTAATCAGATGGTTTTACCAGTACTAATTTATGCATAAAAAACTGGGAGCCTTACTAAAGCCTAAAAACATAGATCAATGGAAAGGACAATCAAGGCAATAACAGTAGGAGACAGAAACAGCGCAACATGGAAATGAGAGAAAACTAAAGTAGAGGATATTATTCTAACAACATGTAAGAAAAAGAAATGGACATAGACAGGACACATAATGAGGATGACAGATAATAGATAGACATTAAGGATAACCGAATGTTTACCTAAAGATTGCAATGGAAGTAAGGTAAGAGAGAAAAGACGACGGATTAATGAGCTAAGAAAATTTACAGGTATAGACTGGCATTGAAAGACCATAAACAGACGCGAGTAGGTCATATATGAGGCATTTGTCTTGTAGTGGTCAAGCGAAGGATGATATATATATATATATATATATATATATATATATATATATATATATATATATATATATATATATATATATATACATATATATATATATATATATATATATATATATATATATATATATATATATATATATATATAATCATCAGCCGTTACTAGTCCACTGCAGAACAAAGGCCTCAGACATGTTCTTCCATTTGCGTCTGTTTATGGTTTTTCTGTGTCAGTCTACACCCACAAAAGTTCTTAGTTTGTCTTCTCTTCCTTCCCTTGCTTCTTTTACAATCTCTATGGACCCATTTTGTTAATCTTAATGTCCATCTATTGTCTGCCATTCTCATTTTATGTCCTGCCCATGTCCATTTCTTTTTCTTGCATGTTAGAAAATCCTCTACTTTAGTCTGCTCTCGTATCCATGATGCTCATTTTCGGTCTCTTTTTGTTATTCCCGTCATTAGTCTTTCAATAGAAAGAATGGAAAGAATATATATATATATATATATATATATATATATATATATATATATATATATATATATATATATATATATATATATATATATATGTATATATATGTATATATATATATGCATATATATATAATATATATATATATATATGCATATAATATAAATATAAATAAATAAATATATATATATATATATATATATATATATATATATATATATATATATATATATATATATACACACGCATATACATATATATACACACTATAGATATATATATATATATATATATATATATATATATATATATACACACACACATATACATATATATACACACTATATATATATATATATATATATATATATATATATATATATATATATATCTGACAAACAATGCATATAATTGTTTACTCACTCTTTCACAAGGAAGTTTAATTTAAAAATCTGTTAAATTATCATATATAAATAGACAAAATCATTATCACTAAACAAATGTTTTATCAAATCTTACTTTTAAAACGTGCAATCGCAATCTCCTATGAAGACAGAACAAATTTCGTCAAGCATATTCCAAATGTTCCTTAATTTTCTACTGGAAAGCCTTGAAATGAAACTTGTTTGGTAGCATTATATTCCACTCTTGAATTAATCTTTTCAATTACGAAACCGTAAGTCGACGTAACAAGGTAATTCGTTATACTATTATCCGACTTTACCTTTGGAACATCAGAATACAACGGAATTCAATATTACTTCTCCTTTTACAAGGGAAAGGCACTTGAAGTTAATTACGAATAACTTACACCACCACCAACCCATAACAATAGCCCACATATAATTCCCCATTATAATATGAAAATATAATTGAATTTCTTTATTTCACGCCTTTCTCATTTACCCATGTACAAATATATTTATAAGAAGAAAAATAAGTCTCCTTAAAAAGGTAGCCTCTTTCAAAGCCAAATCCAACGCGAACATAGGTTCCAATGTTGATAATAACATGACATAAAAACGGAAGCTGAAAGTATTATGAACAGATGAAATATAAAATATGTGTGTTTATGCATACATGTATACTTATACATTTCATTAGTGAGAGAAAAATATGTTTGTGTCCAATGATGCAATGAATAACACTAATAAACGAATCATATGCATAATGAACGAAATAAAGAAGTACACAAATCTTTTAGAAATACATTTTGGTTAATTTAACTTTTCCAAAGTTTCAAGCAATGAAATAACTTTGAAGTTAAGCGTATAAAATAACATATTATCAACTGGATAACTGATGAAACATTCAAAGGAAAATAAGCAATAACAGAAAACAGATAAAACAAGCCTTTCTTTGGCCTTGAATATCATATTTGATACATAATACATGAAGTACTAAGAAGGCAACTGTGACGTTATGGTATGAATGATAATAATAATGAGTATGAGTGAAGGAATATTCAACAATTAAGAATTGAGTGCATATCTCATGGAACTGCAGTGCTGATAGTATACAACATAGCATAAGGCTCGGTTGGCCAGATTTCGTGCATATGGCTTATACTTTTCTCCCCTTGTAAACTCACTTCTAACATTTTACCTTATGTTATTAACAGTACGGCATCTGTTCCCTTTACATTTTTTGGGGCATTTCTGAGAGTTCTTTCCATTTTCCCCTTCTTTCTTTAAATTACTTACTTCAGTTACCTCCTTTCTTATATGTGCTTTTACTCATGCCTTGATATTTTACATTTCTTCTTTCACATTCCAACCCCCTTTAGCAGTTCGTCCACATT
>NC_090751.1:55924545-55929545 GCF_036898095.1 Palaemon carinicauda
ATATATATATATATATATATACACACACACACACACACACACACACATATATATATATATATATATATATATATATATATATATATATATATATATATATATATATACAGTAGATAGACAGATAGATCGATAGATATAACCTCGATTTACAAGTAACTTTTAGTACATGCAAATTACTATACAAACATACAAATTCAAATCGTCCTATACGAGCATTGTATAAATCTGCAAAAAAAAAAACAAAAAAATAAATAAATAAAAAAAAAAATGCGCTGTATGAAAACGTTTTTGTGGACAAACACAAACGAGACATGCATGTAATTCATGCCATTTTAAAGGAAAGGCAAAAGCAATAATGTCTTACTCGGTTCATCACAGAAATTTAACTTGAGAGTAGAAAAAAATGAGCAAGCGTCCATAAAGTATGAATTCAGTTAGTAATACACCAAGAGACAGAACTGATCATAGCGGGAGATTTCCCTTCCAAGCATAAACGCCCCCTTCGCCACACACACATTTAGTCAATTGATTCCTTTTTATTGCAAATCATTAATTTTATATTTTTTTATGCTGGTGGTTATAAATTATTCAATAATTACTATTACAAAACATTTACAACTGAGGTATGGGCAAGTGGAATGCATCTGGCCAATTTTCTTTGTTTTTTTTTTATGGGTAAATTGTTTTACAATATGCGTATTTTAGGTTAAAAACTCAATCCACGATTCTATTACATTCGTAAACCGAAATAATACTATATACAGTACATGTGTATATATATATATATATATATATATATATATATATATATATATATATATATATATATATATATATATATATATATATACATATATACATATAATATATAATATACATAATACATATATATATATATATATAATATATATATAATATACATAATACATATACAGTATATATATATATATATAATATACATAATACATATACAGTATATATATATATATATATATATATATATATATATATATATATATATATATATATAATATACAAAATATCAATTTGCAATTGTCAACAGCAGATACTTACGCACTATAATAAGAACACACTAGATTAAAATTGTAGATATATGAAAAAGTAAAAAAGTACTGAATATTGATTAAATGTTGAACGTATCACTCAATTTTTGAATAACTTTTCTCCTGCATTCACATTCAAACCTCAACAAGTTACGTGAAATGGCTTTATGTTGAGTTAATAAAATTATATGTTTGAATGTGTAGGTTGATCAGGGCACTAGTCACCCGTTGAGATACTACCGCTAAAGAGTTACTGATTCCTTTGACTGGCCAGACAGTGCTACATTGGATCCCTCTCTCGGTTACGGCTCATTTTGTCTTTGCCTATACGTACATCGAATAGCCTGACCTATTCTTACCACATTCTCCTATGTCCTCATACACATGACAAAACTGAGATTACCAAACAATTCTACTTCTCTCAAGGGGGTTAACTACTGGAATGGAATTGTTCAGTGACTACTTTCCTCTTGATAAGGGTCGAAGAGACTTTAGCTCTTCTGGGAGAAGTACACTCCAAAATCAAACCATTGTTCTCTGGTCTTGTGTAGTGCCATGGCCTCTATACCATAGCCTTCTACTGTCTTGGATTAGTTCTCTTCTTTGGGGGTACACTCAGGCATACTGTTCTATCTTATTCCTCTGCATCTTTTTTTTTTTTTATTTGAAGTTTTTATAGTCCATATGTGAAGGATCGAATTAATGTTTACTCTTGTTTATTCGCATCTTATAGTTTATTATTTCCTTATTTCCTTTCCTCATTGGGCTATTTTTTCCTGTTGGAGCCCTTGGGCTTACAGCATCTTGCTTTTCCAACTAGGGTTATAGCCTAGCTTGTAATAATAATAATAATAATAATAATAATAATAATAATAATAATATTGATTATGTGTGTTCTTGTGCCCAGGTATGTATACACTGATATACAAAAATGTTCTTTTCCATAAATTCTCCAAGGGTTTTTAACTGCTAAGTCATTCCATCTTGCTTTAAGAATACACCCATGTCCATACATGAAGTTCATTATGGTGTAATCTACACGCAAATAATTTGGTTTCATGTGCATATAAGCCACATACAATCCGTAAGGGGTGGGGGAGGCGGAGATAAGAGTTTTGAAAATGAAGTACAGCATTACGTAGTATGATTGAGGGAGATTCAATTACCCTTCATTTATTCATCAACTAGGTGTTCCTATTGATTACGATACTGAGATACTGTATCTAAATTCTTTTAATCGCTATAAATAAGATCGGCGAGAATGATGTGCATATGCAGCAAATAAGAGAAACTAAACCTTCACGAACAAACAAAAATATCAATACTAAAAAAACGGACATAACTAAGCATAAAAACCTTAATATGAAGAGATTGGGGAAACGAGAAACAAAAGAAATCCACAGAGAAATGCGTACGTGTGGCCGACGTAACCCTCTACTTTTACCAAATCGGATAAACATCTATAAGGCTTACAATAATAATTACAACCCGACCATGCGGCTTTTATGTCCTCATAACTCATACAGAAATACCTTCCTGTATTCAACACTCTGTGCTCTATCAACCACCCACTACATATTCTCTCTCCCCCGATCTACCTCTCCATGAAATTACATTGGAGAAACTAGTGGTACGCTCTCTCTCTCTCTCTCTCTCTCTCTCTCTCTCTCTCTCTCTCTCTCTCTCTCTCTCTCTCTCTCTCTCTCTCTCTCTAAATCACCGTGGAAAAATGACTTTACATTTAAATGATAATTCGAAAGGGTAGCCTTCATTTAACTCTCTGTATACTATGCTAATGTCTTCAATGAGTAATTGCTGTTTTAAGTGCTAATTAGCCTCATACTAACCTACCATTAGCGACACTGACCTATTGAAAGGGTGGATCGCAAACCCATTCATTAATATTAATAAGTTAAGACCTATCTATATAGAGGTACAGATAAAAGGAGAGATAAAGGTAGCTTCTGTGGTCAACATCGAATGAACCTTTGTCGGCTTGGTAGGATCCAGGAATATTTCTCGTGGGATGAAAGGCTCTTTATGTTTATAATATGAAGGTTTGGTAGAGATTTTTTTTTTATACAGAGTAATACATAACGTTACAGTATTTAAATCACGGAACTATATGAAATTTCATAAAATAATGATATCGAATCAAATTTTAAAATATCTAATAAAAACAATAATATACAACAATAAAGAGACTGGAGAGAAATATTAATGAAAAGCTGAGAGATGAACAAGTAGGTGTTAGAAAAGGTTATAGTTGTACTAAATTTCCTTTTGGAGACATGTTGTACAGCAATGCGTAGAATACAGAAATCCACTTTTGATGACATTTGTGGACTATGGAGAAGTCTTTGATAGTGTGCACCAGCTAATTTTGTGGCGAGTCCTGCCTTATTATGGATTTCCTCTTAATCATGTAATTTTTTTTTACTCTGTTCATGAGCTTAGTAAGTGCAAAGTTAAAGTTAGTGGAATCCTATCAAATGAATTTCCAGTGAACAGGGGAGTACTTCAAGGACTGTGTTGTCAACTATGTATTTATCCTCCTGATAGATTTTGCAATACGTAGAACTGTTGGAGATGGTGAATGAATGATTGGACTGGATTGGTAATAGGAAATTAACTGACCTTGAGTATGCTGATGAAGCTGTCCTTATTAGCAGAACACCACAGGATTTACAATGCTTGCTTACAAGAATGCATGAAACATCACACGAGGTTGGGCTCAAGATAAATAGAAGAAAGACAGAGATGATGAGAAAGGAATATGAAACGGACGATGAGATGTCATTGGAAGAAGAGAGGATTAATGAGGTAGAATCATTCCAGTATTTAGGAAAAATGACCTATAATACAGGGTATTTAGAATTGGAATTTAATGAAAAATTGAAAAAAGCAAATCAGACAATAGCAAAGTTGAGTAAAATTTGAAAATTAAATATATAATTCAGTGAGATCTGTGTTAGGAGTTAAGTAACAGGGAAGGATTAGAACTGAAACTATAAGAGAGCTTACCAGAGTGCCATATGTGGATGAGATCATGGTGAGGGGTAGATGGATATGATTAAGGCATGCTCTTCGCATTCCCCAAGAGAGATTAGTTTACCAAACGTGTAACTGGGTTCTACAAGGCACTAAAAGAGTTGGGAGACTCAGGCCTACATGACTGAGGACTATGAAGTGTGAAGTAGGAGTTGATGAATAGGAAAGTATTGAATTAAAAGCTCACGATAGAGACGACTGATGAAATCTAACAGAGGCAGTTTGCGTCAATAGACGTAGGAGGAGATGATGATGAATACACGTGTAACGTTTGCATCTTCAGTGAGACATGATATTATAACTAAAAGATTTGGGCAGAAAAATAAATATAAAAGGTACATAGAGCAGTAGTAAAATTTTCAGAAACCTACAATGGAAATTATACTTTCTTAAAAGCATATTTCACCCCATGATATTCAATATGCATATCTTAAACGCAGGAAATAAAATTTGATCGTAATAATCACTGTTGGGGAGTCGGGAAAGATTAAATTTTATGAAAAGCCAACGAAATGCTCAAGCCGACGCTATAAGAAAACTGATTTAACTACGTTCAAAATCTTTATCAAAGTATTTTAGAGAACTTTATTAAATATTTTGCAATATAGTAAAATTGTAAAGGGGAATGAATGAGGCTAACTCTTTTTACAATAGTAAAATACCCCAAAAAGAGGTTTCTCACCTTAGATATATGTATGTATGTATGTATGTATGTATGTATGTATATATATATATATATATATATATATATATATATATATATATGTATATATAAATAGATATATAAAGTATATATATACATATATATACATATATATATATATATATATATATATATATATATATATGTATATATAAATAGATATATACAGTATATATACATAT
>NC_090751.1:55932045-55964545 GCF_036898095.1 Palaemon carinicauda
TGATTATTGCTCTTTTCTGGTCGTCATTTTCTGACACTTATCTTGATCTGCTGGATAGAAACTTGTGGTCTAAGAAATTCCTTATTCCCGATCTTGATAATAATCACTGGCACCGTCGTTCAGTTAGTTCTTTATCCATGTTACAAAAGATTTTATCATAATTAAGATCATCCATTACATTCATATTATTATTATTATTATTATTATTATTATTATTATTATTATTGATGGTTAAGCTACAACCCTAGTTGGAAAAGCAGGATGCTATAATCCCAGGGACCACAACAGGGAAAATAGCTCAGTGAGGAAAGGAAACAACGAAAAATAAAATATTTTAAGAACAGTAACATCACCAAAATAAATATTTCCTATATAAACTAAAAACTTTATCAAAAAGAGAGCAAGAGAAATTGGATAGAACAGTAATAGTTATGCAGATAGTTCTAACAGTAATGCCTTCTGTATCATATGGCAAAACGCTATGGGTTTTTCTAGAAATTTTATTTCAGTTGTGATCTTCCTAATCTGGAATCGGTGGCATTTCTGAGGTTCAAACATTTTATGAATTCTATTTTGTTGAACATGTTATCACAAGTTTCGTTCTATAGTTTATATATGACATATCTATTTCAACGTTGCTACTGATCTTAGAATATTTTAAAAATTTAATCATCATTTACATACAGTTTATTTACTATTTCTTTATTTCCTTTCCTTACAGGGGTGCTTTTGGTGTTGGAGTCTTCGGGCCTGTAGCATTCTGCTTTTCCAATCAGGGTTGTAGTGTGGCTAATAATAATAATAATAATAATAATAATAATAATAATAATAATAATAATAATAATAATAATAATAATAATCATCATCATCATCATCATAATAATAACAACAACAATAATAATAATCACATTCCATATCTACCGGATTATCACTTAAGTCATTGAATATTCATTCGCGCAGATTGTCCAAAGACGAACACTTCAAATGTACTTGCACCTTGCATTCAAACAGTACTTTCTTTTTAGTTGTGACCCCAATAAACTTGAGTGGAATTATAAACTCACATATGACGAGATTGCATGAGTAAAGCAGACCTACATAAATCCAAATCTAATCTGTTCTTTATAAAAAAAAAACGAATATCAATAGACTGGCAGGATTGCATGAACTATGAAATTATTTGCTTCGAATTGAAAAAAAAAAAATTACCTGTATGAAAGTTGATAAATCATTAAGTGCAGTTGAACTGTGGTGATAATCCAAAATTCTTTATAAAAAAAACATACACACCAAATTTCTATAGCAAAATAAACTAAAAAAGAAACTTAACCTGATATAATGGGTTTGGCTCTAATCATCATCATCTACTATGCCTATTGACGCAAAGGACCTCGGTTAGATTTCACCAGTCGTCACTATCTTGAGCTTTTAATCAATACTCCTCCACTTGTCATCTCCTACTTCACGTTTCATAGTCCTCAGCCATGTAGGCCTGGGTCTTCCAACTCTTCTAGTGCCTTGTGGAGCCCAATTAAATGTTTGGTGAACTAATCTCTCTTGGGGAGTGCGAAGAGCGTGACAAAATCATCTCCATCGACCCCTTACCATGATCTTATCCACATATGGCATTCCAGTTATCTCTCTTTAAAGATTCATTTCTAATCCTGTCCTGCCAAATCCCTCCCAATATTTATTTGAGGGTTTTGTTCTCAAATCTACGAAATCTTTTTGATATTGTTTCATTGTCATACCATGACTCATGTCCATACAGTAACACCAATCTCACTAAACTGATATATAGCCCCATTTTTGTGTAATTCAGGCAATTTTATTTTTGATTTGCTTTTTTTCAACCTTTCCTTAAACTAAAATTCTAAAGATCCTGTATTAGATATCATAGTTCCTAAATATTTAAATGATTCTACTCATTAATCCTTTCTCCTTCTCATGATATTCCATCATCCATTGCATATTCCGTACTCATCATCTCTGTTTTTCTTATATTAATCTTGAGCCCAAACTCGTGTGATATTTCATGGATTCTGGTAGGCGAACATTGCAAATTCTGTGGTGTTCTTCTCATAGGACAGCCTTATCAGCATACTCCAAGTCAGGTAATTTCCTATTACCAATCCAGTCCAATTGTTCTCCACCATCTACAACTTTTTATAAATTACAAAATCTATGAGGAGGATAAACAACATAGGTGACAACACATTCCCTTGGAGTACTCCACTGTTCACTGGATATTAATTTGATAGGACTCCACTAACATTAAGTTTGCAATTACTAAGCTCACAAACAGACAATCAAATTTAAAAATTTAAGAAGAACTCCATGATAATGCAGAACTAACCACAAAATTGGCCAGTGCACACTATCAAATGCTTTTCCATAGTCAACAAATGTCATCAAAAGCAGATTCTATATTCTACACATTGACTCTATGTAAAAAAAAAAAAAAAAATACAATTTGTTGAGTAGCAGCAATTAAAAATCAATCCCAGCTGAATTCTATGACAACGAGATAAAGCTACGAACTGGAAGGGGGGTAGCCTACTCGTTTTCTCTCAAATAGAAATAATTCTTCAAGTGAGAGAGAGGGGAGCGATAAAGAGAAATCCTACTCTCTCTCTCTCTCTCTCTCTCTCTCTCTCTCTCTCTCTCTCTCTCTCTCTCTCTCTCATTTGAAAAGAAACAATTATTTCAATCTCAGAGATATCCAGTGTACCCCTCCCCTTCCAGTTGGTAGTTTTTATCTGGTTGTAATCACGATGGCGTTGCATGTTATAGACTCCACTAACGGCCTCTCTGTCCCCTCCCTTTCCTTCCCATCCGCGGATGAAATATTAAGAAATCACCGTATGCAAATTAGACATCTGACTCCATCCAGAGGGCGCCCCGTTGCAAGACCAGCAGGCCAATTCCAAAGTATGAAACAGACGAAATGAAGGATAAAAAGTGAATAACTGTTAACACGATTATTGAAGGAATGTAATGAAATTACACAAGTAAAGTCAAAACGGGTTAAAAATCCGGTATAATGTTTCTGCTTGTGCCTACGAAAAGGTGCTGTTATATTTTAAAATCATTTGAGGCAGAGCGATATCAATAGAACATAACTTATCGAAAACAGGAGGACGTGACCTAGAGAAAAGTAATTTTGATTACGAAATGCATGACGACGATACAATTTCCAGAAAATGAAAGGGTAAAATTACAATTAACTATCCACAAGTTAAGTGGAATGTACAACATGCTCTGTTTTTTTTTAAATGATATGGAAGGACAATAAATAACACAAACAAATAACACCTACCTTCAATAATAAATGCCTCTCGTAAATTCCTCTTTATATGCAAATAAAGCTGTTAAGGTTAAAATCCTTAAACAGCAAAACACTAATAATCAAGGACTCTGAACTGAACTTTAGCATTTGATTCTTATGTAATTTAACTAAGAAAATTTGACGGAAGATCGGAACTTACGAAGCTAGAAAAGGGGAAGATGACTAAAACCGGTCATGTAAATAAAATGTTTTCTTGGCAGTTAATTTACAATTCAGAATAATATATGAATATGAGATGACAGAACAACCGCGATATATTTTTGTTAGCATTACTGCTGTGTGTGCTATGTATAATGAAGACTTGACATTAAGAACCTTAACACACCTCGAAATAGTGACCTTTTACTTATAGAAATTGCTCTGTTTATCTTGTATTTATGTAAATCAAATATGATGAAATAAAAAACAAAAACACACATACAGGAACGACATAACGTTTTACCTTCAATCAAAGGGAAATGTATCAATATTTCGACTCTGACTGAAATGGACAAATGACAGGGAACTCATCTTCACCGGCACAGAATCAAGCAGGTTCCTTTTTAATATGTATGCAAACCCTTCATACTCTCCTTTTATCTGACTCTGTGTTTCGGGTTATTATGGTTACGGAAATACACAGTAACATAGTTGTGAAATTCTAATCTTCGGTAAATAAGAATTGGATAATCTACCTATGTACGCATATGACATTTAAACCTATAAACATCTCTATTCACATATGTGAAAACATACAAAGCATATTAATTACAACAAATATATGCATATATATACGTACAAAGGTCATAAAGATTTACATATAAAACCAGTTCTTTATATGTCTTTCATTTCTTAGCTGTTCTTCCTTATGACCTTACAAACGTCTTCCAACTTACAAAACCGTCCTTACTATTCTAGACAAATTATCAGGTAGTAATGCCATAAAAACATTTCCTACATGGATATAATAGGCCCCTCTGTGGTATGGGTACAAGATCAAACAACAGAAGTATCACTAACTTTTTTTTTTTTTTGCAATAGATGTCATATAAGGTATCAATTCATGTCAATTTAAACTTCGTTCGATCATAAGTTCAATAGCAAATTGGCCAATAACCCTTAGTTAACAAATATCACTGAACATGATTCAGGGTAAGGCCTAAGTTTACATGTCTTCCAACAATTATCTGTTAGGAAGAATAAAAAAAACTCAATGGGTCACCAGCCTGAGATTGTTACTACTCCACAAATTCTTCTTCATATTTGCGTAAGCAAACAACAAAGTAAAGAAATAAAACTTGAAATAAGGCTTTCATTCATGTCGGCAAATGCTCGATATGATGATGCCCGAGGTCTCGTGTCGGGTACCAGTCCTGACCACATCTTTAGGTTTTATGAACAATTTGTAGTATCGCCGACTTTGAGCAAGAGCTATTTAGTACTGGCCTCCCACCCCCTTCACGACCTAGGACCTTTCCGAAGAGCCAATCTGGATCCAACCACACTCAGGGGCCTAGGGAGTGAGTAACCTAACCCCAATTAAGCCCCCTCCATAGATCACACGTGTTAGCTCACCATTCCCGGGAAGGAAGTTGATTTAAGGGAAACACGAACGTAGCCCCCATAAAGAGAAAGGGGCCCTGGAGATCCCAATATGGGGGTTACACTGTATAATGCAGGCTCCGCACATCAACAATTAAACCGCCCTATGTGGTCCATCTACAGTGCACACCCGCTAAGGTTTTATTGTGAGCATCTGACCTTCCTACCTCGGAAGGGGGTGATGGTTGCATAGGGATGTGGGGTAGGAGACGATGATGAGGATGGGCTAAGGATCTAGGATAGACAGAGTGAGGGAGGATGGAAGAGGCAGAAACATAATAAGAGAAATAAAACTGAATATCGAGTACAAATGCTAACTTTGGTGAAGAAAAGGCAAACTTAAAATTAAATCTATATTGTATTTATAAATACATTCTTGCACAATAAGCCGACTGACTAATCAATTGCATAATGCAAAAAATATAACATAACAATAAATGTGAGCAATGGTGGTGTCAAGAGATTCTTGTACAAGTTCATGACAATTAATGGACATCGTCACTTACCATCTTGACAACTTTATTCTAAAATTCAGTTCTTGCAATATACGTTGACTCATATTGTGATCACACCTTCTAGGTGAACTAGGCGGATAAAATAGATGAAAGTATCTGCATCTCTGTGCGTATGTGTAATATGATGAATTATAATACGACAATTTGTTAGTTGAAATATAAAGGGAATACAAGAGTAATTTATAGTGGCAAATTCGTCCTTTCATGAGAGAGAGAGAGAGAGAGAGAGAGAGAGAGAGAGAGAGAGAGAGAGAGAGATTGGAAAATAATAAAACGAGAGTAAACAAAAGTGTTTCATACTAATATAGACGATCTAATGGACATCTAAATTCTCTCTCTCTCTCTCTCTCTCTCTCTCTCTCTCTCTCTCTCTCTCTCTCTCATAAACATCATTAAAGAACATGGTCTACATACAAATGCACACTTGCAAACCCACACACTTGAGCTGGACGAAAGGCTGAAGGCTATTCTAATAATCTTACGTATTATATTCAATTCAAAGATTAATCGCGTTTAATAACATGGCAGCCATTTCTTCATTCGCTAACAGTAGATTGGATAAGGTATAATTCATGTTTTTTTGGGTGTTATCTACCGAAGCATTCAAAATTTATGTCAAGATTACATTCCATCTAGTGCATTTGCAACAAGATCCTAAAAATTATTGGTCTCAAACCACTCATTTTCTATATAATGAACGATGAAAAAACAATCCACCTCGCATAAATATATGTATCAAACTATCAAAGAAGACGAAAGCCTATCATTCAATGATAATTTAAATACTGATATTTTCATAACATGTAATGTTATCCCTTCGCTCTACTTATGAAAAATAGCGACAGTCCTTTAACATACAGAAAATCATGTTCTTATGCCTAAAATGAAACAATAAAAGAAAAGCTAAATTGGCTGATTAAATCTAGCTTTAAAAACTAATTTCTTTATCTACAAACCAATTGCACCGCATCACAATGCTTCTACTCTTCTTTATGACTCTACCTTTTGATTAGAAATAAATAATTTTCACTCCCACCGCCATTACTCTACATTCTTACAAGTCACCAAAGGACATCTCTACAAACAGCCCGTCACTGAATACTAATACAGATCATCATACAATATTAGAACCTAAGATTATCATTTCTGGATGACAGATCATCAGTGAACCACTGTATCGGTAAAGACTAAATTGAACACTAAAACGTAATTGTAGAATAAAAGTAGAAGTTCACCGAAGGATTACTGCTATGACTGGCCTTTGGAAATCCACATGTCATAGGTTACTAGCATCATAATACAAATCTGGACACCTAATACAAGCAATCGTTAAGCAGTCGCGATCATTTGGTTTCCGATAGCTCAGCATGTTGGCATAGATCTACTTTGAATACCAACACCAAGTTCATTCGAAGGAAAGAACATAACGTGTCTCTTCAGCTGAAGCGGCACTTTGGACGACTTGCAAAAGCTATACATTTCGATACAATATACGACATCTTACTATACAGTACTAAGTTACTAATGGATATCCAAATCTCTACAGTGTAAATCACCTCCAGATGTGTACGGGGCTAATGAAAGATAATATTAAAAAAAAAAAAACTGAGTAACAAGACAGGAAAACACACCAGATAAATCAAGAACAAAGACATTAGTAACGCTTGAATGCTATTACAGATATTTATTCTAATGTTGTTACTTTTAATAAAATATTTTAATTGTTAATTACTTTTCTTGTAGTTTCCTTATTTCCTTTCCTCACTGGGCTATTTTTCCTGTTGGAGCCCTTGGGCTTATAGCATTCTGCTTTTCCAACTAGGGTTATAGCTTAGCAAGTAATAATAATAATAATAATAATAATAATAATAATATTCTGCATGCTTACAAAAGAAACCATAAAATACAGGAAAAAGGTAGTCACTAGATAAGTATGTAATTCAACTTGTGAATACGTTATACAAACCTTTTGTATAAATGCACATCATATAAGATACAACATGAAGCACGCATGCGTTATTTCCTTTAACATGAAGTCCCATCTAAAGAAGTTTCTAAACAATAAGAAAATAGAATCCATTCAACAATAACTAGGAATCGCTCAATCCACTGAAACATGAATATGAACCATGATGTTAAACAAATTACGAATCCATTTCATCAAAACAATGACTCATGTGGTTTAAATATGAACAAATCCACTGAACTATAACTATAAGCCATGACAATTCATGAAGCCTCAACTACTGAACAAGTACAGATAGTAGGTTGAGATATTACTGCTAGAGAGTTATGGGGTCCTATGACTGGCCAGACAGTGCTACATTGTATCCTTCTCTCTGGTTTCGGTTCATTTTCCCTTTCCCTACACCTACATTAAATAGTCTGGCCTATTCTTCACATATTCTCTTCTGTCCTCATACACCTGACAACACCGAGGTTACCATATAATTCTTCTCTCAAAGGGTTAACTACTGCTCTGTTATTGTTCAGTGGCCACATTCCTTATGGTAAAGGTAGAAGACTCTTTAGCTATGGTAAGCAGCTATCCTAGGAGAAGGACACTCCAAAATCAAACCATTGTTCTCTAGTCTTGGGTAGTGCCACAGTCTCTGTACCTTGGTCTTCCACTGTCTTGGGTTACAGTTTTCTTGCTTGAGGATACACACGGGCACACTATTCTATCTTATTTTTCTCCCACTTTTTTTTTTGTTAAAGTTTTTATAGTTTATATAGGAAATATCTATTTCAATGTTACTGTTCTTGAAATATTTCATTTTTTCTGTTTCCTTTCCTCACTGGGCTATTTTCCTTGTTGGAGCCCCCGGGATTATAGCATCCTGCTTTTCCAATTAGGGTTGTAGCTTAGCAAGTAATAATAATAATAATAATAATAATAATAATAATAATAATAATAATAATAATAATAATAATAATAAAATGCCATGCATTTTACCACATGAACCAATTTACTAATCTGTAAACCTTAAACTTAAAACACGAAATAGAGAAATCTTTTGTATACTATTTACGTTAAACCTCGAACCAAAACACTAAATTAGAAAATGTAAAAGTCATGAGTAACCCAATAAATTCATTAAAAACTAAACACCCAGTCACAACTTTCTACTCTACTATTCTGGTTACTAATTTCTTGTAAATGAAGACCGACAGGGCCAACAACCCACTCAATTCATTCTTATCTCAGGATATTGGCTATGCTAATTCCTCGCCACTTAGCTTGTTCCTTATGAATGTGTCTACATGATTAATAATAATAACAAAAATGATAGGAACAATCCTATAAAACAGCACTATCCAGTTGTGTGACATTGCCCTCTGACTTTCGGAGGTTATAATCGGACAATTTGATAATTTGTAACTAGTTACCATTATATAATCAATATTAACGATTACTACGTTAATATAGCTGGTTACGAAACTATATGAACCGCTTAAATATATGTGATCGAAAATTTTCAAGTTTAGGTGTTGACTTTTAAAAACTAATTGGTTAAGAAACCTCGTTATAAAAGTCGCAATATCAATGCTTCAAGATGATATGTAATGTTCCAAGTCAGGACCCGCTCTTACACTATCTTATTTCACATACTATTACAATTCATTAACGGGTGAAAAGGTATAGAGCCGGTTATTAAAGAAACTCTACAATTTATCTATGTTAATAATAGCAAAACTATGGAGCACTCAAACCCCAGAGACCCTTGACCTTAAAAGAAAAACCTTGAAAATATATGAAATTACCGTTGTAATTTTCACCAACAAAACTGAACTGTCAATATATAGCCGTCCACACTGCATTTGTACTACTACAAATATTTTTTTTTTTACTTCTAAAAATAAGAATGGTTGCTCTAAAAAGTTAACAAGCTCGAGAAACTTCTCTAGTTGAAGTTTTTAAGTTTCATCTGCAACGTTGAATAGGAATTTATTAAAACAATAAAAAGGCAAATCAAACATAGAAAAGTTTAAATAAGATTTTGAATTTAAATAAAGCGAAACTGCATACAAAAGTAATATCATATGTCATGTCTACTATCATCTACTGTGCTATACTGATATGACAATGAAACTACATTTAAAAGATTTTGCCGATTTGAAAGAGATGAGTATTAGAAGTCAGATGACACGAGAGAGCAAGAGATGATATCATTAGAGAAATTACGGAAGTTCTACTGGTAGATAAGACAGGGATGACAGTGAGATGGAGATGGCTTGGACATGCCTTCACCCCATCCCCTGGAAAATAATACATGATAGGGTGAGCTGTTTTCCTACCGAGGCCTACCGGAGAGAGAAGTACGAAAAAGGACACATGAGATGATTAGATTTGCATAACTGAAAGCAAAGATGAGAGGGAATGACTAAATTTCACAGAGGTTCCTTGGGTTGCATAGCAATGAAGATAATGAAGTTGAAGATGAATATGAACATTCAGAAATATTAAACAAGACAAAGTAATAACCTGAACCCATAAAACCCTAAAAAATTAACTTCATACTAACAATGAAAAGAGTAAACCATGTTTTCGAATCCTGCTAATCAAGTTCAAACTAAGTTTGTGCGCCTACGGTATATCATGAGCTACGGAACCGAATCAATTCTGACAATTTACAATTTTCAGAGCAAATTGGAAAATGTCAAAATATAAAATCTTCCACTTTTTTTTAATGAAAATTGGTCCGTCTATTGACTCATCTAAAATCATGTTAATTACAATATACAAAATAATGATCAAAATTACACAGTTATCATAAGGGTCATTGTTATTCTACCGGACAATTTTACTGGTAATAAAAAAAGGAAATAACATGGGAACCTAAAGGAGAACTTCGTTCAAGTTATAATTGCATAACATCATAATGATGATGACGGCTACACACGACTTACTTTAAAATAAATGACGGAAATAAGGACACAAACTCGAAATGAATAAACTACAAATGCTATTAATTCCGGCAATCATCAATTTCTCTCTCTCTCTCTCTCTCTCTCTCTCTCTCTCTCTCTCTCTCTCTCTCTCTCTCTCTCTGTATATATATATATATATATATATATATATATATATATATATATATATATATATAGGAAATTTGCCTGCAGACCATATACGAGCAAAAACCTGCATAAAATGTTTGCAATAAATGATTGTTAACGGCATTCCTTACAGAATTGAGCCGTATCTAACAATGAAAAAATACGACGATCTATAGCGAGATGCATTAGCATTTTATAAAGGCCTGTATGATAACAAACAGAGCCAGTACTATGAAGTTAACGGAATTTTTATCGAATACGTCAATATAATCAACAATGCGGGGTATAATTGAGAATAACCTCAATTACCTATAAATGTTAAACCTCCCAGCATCCGCTGGCTAAAACAGATGGACGCCAGTAACTTCGTAATAACGAGTAACGATGCCAGATTTATTTAGTTAAAAGTTAATAGTTACCATTTACAGATAAAGTATGATAAAGGCCTTATTTATGATATGATTATGGAGATAGCTAAGGCAGTTGAGTTTATCTGCAAAAGTATATAGAGAATAGGTGACAATAGAGATCTATTTGATATACACGAGAAATTCTCGGATAATGGAGGTGGGAAAGTTTTATTAAACCAACAAAGAAATTTAATTTAGGATACAAATTACAAAAAAACGATAATCATTGCAATGAAGCATATCAGAAGAAGGACCAATTAAACTATTTTTCAATTATCCTAATAGAGCTTGTAGGGGGCAAAAAGGTTTAATATCGAAGGGATAAAAAATGGCTGGACATGAACTTTGCATTAAATATTGTGGCTTAAATATACATCAGAAGCAAGGAATCTATCTGATACCCTACATTAGACGAAGTCACAATAAATTAAGTCAATCAATAATTTCCAAAACTTAAGCAATTACTGTGTTAACATTTAGTGATATACTACCTCGTAAAATTTTCAAAATACACTTTGTGCCATAGGCCAGCGAAAGAAATATCGAGAGATTACTGAAGCTTTGTGCTCTTGGAAGGTTCTATTTTGTAACTTTACCTGATGCACAGGTAAAGTACGTGAAAGATGGAAAGTGAATTATTATTAAGCGGAAATATATAATTTCTAAGCTAAACCGTACAGAAATAGAATGAATCCCAACGACAAAATCTTTTAAAGTAAATTAGATACAAACAAACCAAGAGAGGGAGGTAATTCAAAACAACGACTTTCTAGTGGAAGATAAATTAAACCTTGTTTGATTTAGTTTGTTAAGCAACCTTAATAGGAATAGCATGTAATATGCAAATTAATCAATTCGACAGGTGGTAAAACATAGTACAAGGCACTGACTATTAATTCCAATATTGTTTTAAAACATTAATATAAGAATTCTGATTTTAATGTACTTACTATTACCAACTTTATGTATCAGACATTTTTCACCATTTCATTATCAGAGTCACGAAACATTATAACACCGAAATTCTTAGAAAAAAAATCTAACTAAACTGAAGATAAGAATCAAGGAGAGCAAGACTCCGCAAATGCAATTTGCACATTACCTAAAAACTTGGTTATTTACGATTGCGTTTAAAGACAACATGAAACTGCCCATTTGGTTTAAATGCGTATATATGACTAAAACAATAAATAAAATTAATTCAAAAAACTTCAAAACCAGACTCTGAGCCAAAAAATATTTAGTAAGTTGCTCCTTGTAACGTAATCAATATTTCGACATAATGCATTCACAAAATTTTGCTTGAAATCAGAGACAAAACACACCAAAATCAGAATGTCATTATATTTCTATGATAGAAACGCTGAATTGCCAAAATATATTATACCGACATTGAAGTGCAAAAATAAATTAAACCATAAGTTACAAAATAAATCCTTTTATTCATGGGAAAGAGAGTAGAACATACGACCCAAGTTAACAATTTGTTTAAAAAGATCATCTACCTGCTTCTATGTCTTCCACAAGTGTGAGGTGTTGGTTCAAAAAAGAAGAAAAATAATAGATACGGAGATATTTCTAGCTTAAATTATTTCATAACTAAAGTCTTTAAATTCTGTACAGACATTCAGAATTAATATACTGTTGAAAAATACAGAAATCACGGGGTCTTAAAAGTTTCGAAGAGCTTTCCGTAAACTCTTCAAATAACTTTTCTTTTAGGTGTCGATTCTTCAATGTCTAAATTTTTCTTTTAAAACATTCCCGAGTCACCCATTAAAGAAACATTTCTTTAGATCACCCAAGGGAATTTTTTTTTTTTTTTAATATTTTAATTTAATACAGTACAGTATAAAATTTCAAAAAATACATTTAAATCATCAGTTTCAAATACAAAAACAAATTAAATTCCACACAATCTATCAGTAAAACCTTCTATCACAGCCACCGTAGCAAGGAGCAAATCAAGTAGAATTTTAAGAGTGCAAAAACTGACAAGCCAATGGGCAATGGTGAGTCAGCGCATGACCCCCAAAGCGGCGTCGCCTTAAATAAATGGGGTCGGAAATCCTAAAGCATGCTTTGAGGCCTTTGGAATATTGGTTTTCCTCATCGATTATTTCGGAACAATGACTAGTTCCGAAGCGATTGCCTCGACTACACTTAATCCTATTCATAGGCGATTGACGAAGATGGACGGATTATTCCAAAATGACTGATGAGCCGAAATTCGAAAAAGGTCGCGCTCGTCTGACCTCCCGAAGGCAACGCTAACATTATGCTGATGAGGAACCAAATCACTCGAGCACTGTTCTCAGATGGGAAAGGAAAGAAAATATACCTGATGGAGAGGGAAGTCCAGGAGAGGGGGCACCGGGGACAGGGTAAGAGTGAAGCCTGACCACTCTTCTTTCCACAACTAAAATCGATGAGGTCTGATTAGATGACCCTGGAGAGAGAGAGAGAGAGAGAGAGAGAGAGAGAGAGAGAGAGAGAGAGAGAGAGAGAGAGAGAGAGAGTTTTAAACAGAAAGAATGGACGATTAGCGAGTTATGGATTCTTATGACTAACATTTAGGAAATTAAATCTCTTTCTATTTGCCCATCATGAGAGATCATGCATAGGCTATACCCCATGCAGTAGGATAAAAACAACTTAAGTCAATATTTAAACTGTCATAAGATGTAAAGCTTAAAGGACTTCGTTGCTTTGGGCCAATGTCGCAAGAGGGTGGAAGGGATATTACAAACCTGACAGAGGTGCTGAAGTTTTGGTAACCTTTCAGGCATTCCAGGAAGTAAATTTTGAGGAAATGAAAAAATAGGCAGCTTTTCCAGCATCAGCCGGTGATGGAACTCAAAGAAAGTTTAAGTGAAATCGCTTTGACCATGTAGTTGCGATGACAGGGTAAGTATAACACACATTGACAGACATGCCGACGGAAAAACAGACGTAATATCCACTTTCATACAAATCAAACATATACAGTTTGTATATGTATTGTGTGTTTATAAGTGGTGGTAGAAAGCTGGCCAATATTCGCATTGTTTTATGGAGCAGTTTCCTTTCCTATTATGTTATGAAACAATAGATCTATCTTTAAAATGCACCTGTTTCGGCTGGGTTATGGAAAATTCCCTGAGGGTAGCCACCACATGCCTAGTCTGCTGATAATTGAAATGTTCAAGCAACTTGTTAAAGAATAAGGGATATATATATATATATATATATATATATATATATATATATATATATATATATATATATATATATATATATCGATACTAGTCCTCTGCAGAATAAAGGCCTAAGATATGTACTTCCACTTAGGTCTGCTTAAGGTCTTTCTGTGCCAGTCAACACCGGCAAACTTTCTTAATTCGTCAATTAATCGTCTTCTCTTCTTTTCCCTGCTTCTTATATAATCTCTAGGGACCCATTATGTGATTCTTAATGTCCATCTCTTGTCTGTCATTTTCATCATATGTCCTGCCCTTGTCCATTTCTATTTCTTTTCTGTATCTTAGATATTGTATGTATATATATATATATATATATATATATATATAGTATATATATATATATACATATATATACATATATACATAAAAACAAACACGACAACAGCAACAAATACAACTGTTTTTAGTCAACTGAAGAATCAAGGCCTCAGGCATGTCAATTCATGTGACCAGGGTTTGCCCAGTTCCAAGCTGGCCAGTGCGGATTGGTGATGGTGGGAGACTTTCGTCTGATCGCTCTCAACAAACTAACTTGTTATTTGTAACCCCTAACTAGTACAGCTTTGCTGATCATGGGGATGCCAAACCCTTTGACCACGTTAAGGTACCCCCCCCTCAGAAAGGGAAATATATATATCATTATACTATGGTCCCGTGTCTGTGAACCAAAAATATAATAATATATATTATGGCTGGCAAGCTATACAATCTCTCGAGTTCCAAACTCACCTGTTTGTTTTTACATTAAATCTGTTGCACTTGAAAATATTAATACCCAAGCTCCGAGACAGTTATATAACTGAGACAGCAATATACAAAACACTGAATATCCCAAGTTCTCTGAAATACACTTAAAACAAAACTGGGTAATTATTCTTAAGAATTATTCAAAATCACCTCTAACTTCAATTCATTAATAGGATACGAGCGAGTATGAAATAAACACTGGTGATTGAAATCATACACTCTTTACAAAAATAAATATATTCTATTTAAATTACAACACTTTGAAAAGAATTTACATAAAAAAATAAATCATTCAAAATATTAAGTCTGAACAAAACTTAGATTAAGACAAAAAGAAATGTTACACTCTGAAAATTATATAATCACTTGACTTGAAATATTAAATCTGAATAAACCTTAGGCTAAGACAAAAGAAATAATTACACTCTAATGCTTAACTCTTAAAGAACTTACAAAAAGTAACTGATGAACTTACTAACTTCATGTATTTTACTTGCACATGGCCAGTTACAAAATTTTACACAATGCCAACACTCACCACAACACAATAAATTCAAAATCACTGTTTTTGTTTTTCATATCGTTTCAACACACGATTTACTTTGACTTTGGGGCACAAAATAACTTTGAAGAAAACACACTTAAGGTACTAGAGAGAGAGAGAGAGGGGGGGGGGCACTTTGGCTCTTCCACAGGCCAGCTGCTTCTTTTCTGCCCCACGCATCCCTGGGAGTGCTTATATCTGAATTAGCTACTTCCAGAAGATTCTAGGACCGAGATCTGGAAGCTTGGGGGTTGGCCTAAGGGCGTAAGGATTGCCAATGATTGCTCTCTCAGACGTGTACCAATGCACAACGAGACAGCTCTCTCTCAGCTAGCTCCGCCCATCTTTGTCATCGGGAAAAAAATCTAACACTAGGGCTTTCGAGAACCTTTCAAAATATAGGAATTACGGATTTTCTCACAAACATAACGCAATACCTCATAAAAATATAAAAAACATTTACATAAGCTCTTGTTCATATCCAATATGGATCATATAACACTCTTAAACAGTTACGTAAGACTTCGTAACAAAAATACGTGAAACAAAATTTAACTCTTAAAAATAACATAAATTTACATATACTGACTTGAATGAAGAATACAAATAAATTAACAACGGCAGTCTTATGTAATTTACATAACAAACTCATACTTACATGAGAGGAACTCACCTTACTGGCTGGCTATTCACCTCTTAAATACACAAATGAAATATATAAATAAAATACATTAATAAACTATTTACTCTACACTAGACCAGCTTTGTAAGAATATATATATATATATATATATATATATATATATATATATATATATATATATATATATATATATATATACATTTATATACATATATATACACATACATATATATATACACATATATATACATATATATACACACACACACATATATATATATATATATATATATATATATATATATATATATATACATCTATAAATATGTGTGATGTGTGTGTGTCCATTTCTATCATTTGCTCAGAAAGTTTATGCTTAACTGTAAAGGAATACACATTATCCATAAAAGAAACCCTTCCTGGTACAACCGAGGGACATAATTGGTGGACTACCCTTAAATTTGCACTCTTTGGTGTAGAAGCAACAGTTCCTCCTATACTTAAATCAGATGACAGTCACTCATTGTCCAAAGGAAAAGTCAACCATTTTGGCTGATGTGTTTGACAGTAGGCAGAGTAATTAGGAACTTGATCCTCCTCATCCCTGTTTTCCTGAGGCTAAACTAACTTGTTTAGCTTTTCGATCTCATGAAATTAAAGCTCTCTTGATGGACCTTCATACTTATGAAGGTGTAGACCGAAATGGTATTGTTCCCTTGCTTTTTATAAAGACAGTAGATTTCTTGGCTCCAGAATTATCTGTTCTTTTATACGTCAGCAAGAAGAGGTTCTTTAAGCAATTGTTGGAGAATTGGTAATGTTACTCCATTAGGTTACTGCGTTTGTGGTAGCTCAAGTCCAACTGATTACCACCCAATATCCATATCCATAACTCCCAATTTATCTAATATTTTTTAACGTCTTTAAGCAAAACGTCTGTTCACTAGTCTGTAATTTGGCTTTCATAAAAGCCTTGGAGCACGTGATGCCCTTATTACAATCTCCAATGCTGTACAGAAAGCCTTAATAGTGGTCATGAAGTTTGCAAGGTTGGCCTTGATTTTAGTGCTGCCTTTGACCGTGTTAATCATGAGGCCCTTGTTTTCAAACTTACAAGTTCTTAGCATAATTATTAAATTTTTAAGTAATAAATCGCAAAGAGTTGTTGTTGATGGGCACGATAGTGAGTATGGGAATATGATTGATTGATTGATTTGGTGTTCTCTGGCATCCTGACATCGAAGGTCATTGACGCCAATATCGTCTATTATAAATAAAGATTAAAAGAATATTCAATTAAAACAAGAAAAGTAAATATGTCATAAAAGTTAAATAGCATTAAGAAGACCTGCTTCTGATATAAATTTAAATATGCCACTATCATTGTACATATTATGTCCAAGGATCTTGGCATGGATGAACCTGCCATCTTCACCCCAAGCCTCTAACAGATATCTATTTCTTTCTGCGCTATAGATGGGGCATTCAGTCAATACATGCCTCACAGTCAAGGGTATTAAACAGTTGTCACAATATGGTTAGTGTTGACCAGCCAGCAGAAACACGTGTCATCCGAGTGTGACCAATGCGGAGACGACAAAGAGTAGGCTCCCATTTTCGGGGCATCCCATTACATCGCCAAGGGGATATAACAATCGCAATTTCTCTCAAATCATTTTCGCTAAAATTATCCCAATGCTGTTGCCAAGTGTTATGAATAAAATTCTTCATTGCTGATAAAAAATCATTACAAAGAATGGGATACCTTCTTGATAGCTACTCTGCTGCAGTACTCTTTGCCAGTGAATCTGCCTCTTCATTTCCAGACACACCTACATGAGCCGGAACCCAGCAAAATCGAACCGTTATACCTTTCAGGCCAATGATTAAAAGCCACTCTGAAATCTTTAAAACTAAAGGGTTGCTAGAATTAAAACCTTCTCAAGCTTGAAGGACACTTCTTGAATCACTAAAAATGGTAAAATTGCCCTCCTCTTTTAACGCTATTTCTCAATAGCGGTTAGTATGCTACAGGAATATGATATCTGGTGTTCCTCAGGGTAGTGTTCTTGGTCCTTTACTTTCATATCATACACACATGACATGTGGCTTGGCCTAAAAAACAAGCTCGTTGCATATGCAGATAATGCTACTCTCTTTGCATCAATTCCATCTCCTGAAGGTAGATCTGGGATTTCTGAATACCTTAACAGAGATCTAGCTAAAATTAGTGCATGGTGCAAATTATGGGGCATGAAGTAGGATCCTAACAAATCTCAAAGTATGATTGTGAGTAGCTCGAGAACAGTGGCTCTAAACATCCATATCTCAGCATTGATAACGTTTCTTTAACTCTGTATGACTCTTTAAAAATTTTAGGTGTGATTCTCAACAGTAAATTTACTTTTGAGAAACACATTAGGTCTGTCGCCTCTAAAATTGCACACAAAAATTGGCTTATTGAGAAAGTCTTGTACGATTTTTGGTGATCAATCTATTCTGAAGAAGTGTTTTAATTCTTTCATTCTACCTTGTTTCGAGTACTGTTCTCTTGTCTGGTCTTCAGCTGCTGATTCTCATCTTAATTTGTTAGGCAGGAACTTAAGGTCAACTAAACTTCTTATTCCTCATCTAGATATCAATCACAGACACCATCGTTCAATTAGTTCGTTATGTATATAGCATAAGATTTTTCATAATTCTGACCATCCTTTACATTCAGATCTTCCCGAACAGTACCATCGTCTCCGTAATACTATGTATGCAGTCAATTCTAATGGTCAGGCCTTTTCCACCATAAGGCTCAATACTATACAGTATTCTAGAAGTTTTATTCCGGCTGTGACCAAGTTGTGGAATGATCTTCCTAACTGGATAGCTGAATCGGTTGAACTTCAAAAGTTCAAATGTGCAGCAAATGCTTTCATATTGAACAGGCTAACGCGAGTCTTTTTATAGTTTATATATGAATGAACCGTTTTAAGGTTGTTATTGTTCTTATAATATTTTATTGTAATTGTTTATTACTTCTCATATAGTTTATCATTTCCTTATTTCCTTTCCTCACTGGGATATTTTTCTCTGTTGGAGACCTTGAGCTTATAGCATCCTGCTTTTCCAACTAGCGTTGTAGCTTAGCGAGTAATAATAATATCATCATATTTTAAGCCACAAAGGAAACATGAACACGAGTAGTAAAAGAATTTAAACATTAGTGTGACATATATTTTAGCCATGTCTCTACACACAACGAATTAATATCAGTGTCCTTCCTCAAAATCATGAATCCCTCATATGTTCAAGGACAATTTAAGTTTTGAAAAAATACGTTGAGAAAAGGAAGAAATACGAGTTCTTCAATACTTATTTAGAACGATGACGTCGTTTGCTCGGCACCTAGGCATTTAAAATGCCGGATTACCGGCACCGACAACGGCTGCGGGGCGCATGCGCTGTGCAAGACTCAATACCATAAATACAACTGTTAAACCCACCTTTGAGTAGGATCCTGCCAAAGGCGGTCTGACATTTATGATAATAATATCCAACCAACCCCTTACGAATCCCAGCACATTAACACCCGACCTCTGACCTCAATCTTTCTCTACTTAATTCTCCCACCCGCCCCCATCTTTTCCTCCCAACACTCTAACGTAACCTCAACAAATTTTAAGAATAACAAAAAACCTACCCCCATAAATCACTAAATTTGTCCCTAAATGTCTCGAAATGTACACGAACATTTTCCCCGAACGATCGGTAAACTCAGTCGGGGTGTTCGAAACACTGTTGGACATCCACGCGTCTATAATAAAATCACCCCTGGGCCAGGTTAATGATTCCCGGTTATAATATATGAACAAGGTACTGTTACAAGGTGTATAAATGCACGCATATATCTATGTTTTTCCCCTCTTTCTCTCTTTAAGGTCGATAGAAATTACCCCTTGCACAGACTGGCCGAATGTCAACTGCCAGGCCCGCTGATTTACGAAGTGTTGTTTCCTTTGTGGGTGTTTCAAAGAGCCTCGGAGATTCATGTCTGTGCGTGTATTTGCGATGCACATACACGCACATACAATGTCTATCCAAGAGTGGTTAAAAAGTGCACCCGCAGGGTTTATGGATGTCAGATGATTTGTCATCGGTCAGGATATTACCCTAGGGTCGCGAGCTTGGAGCCATTCAGAACACATCGTGAGGGAAATTAAGAAAATATGTAAGAGTGCGTAGATACGAAAAGACGTGCAACAACAACCCACACATATGTATGTAGAAACCAGAGGTGGACATAACTTTAATTAAAATGTTCGACAAACTTAAGATTAAAAACCTCTTACGTATGTACAAATGTATTACTAAAACAAGTATGGTTACATGTATGAACTCGGACACAGTTACAAATAACACATGCATACAAACACTTATGCACAAACACGCTCAACTGCGTAAACTTGCACTGCGTGTATATACAATATTCACACTCGCATACAGGTGCGTGTATGTATATATCGTGACTATTATCCAAAAGCAGGCTGTGCGCACCTTCGCCTCCAATTCAGAAACACGAAATGGTCAATAATATTGGCAACATTACGAGCAAGACATCATCACATGCATACCAAAGGTCGTTAAAAGCATCAAACGATGCTCGCCAAATTATTCTTGATTTCCTCTCTTATGAATTGTGGTTTATAGCAACATAGACATGATGGGTTTGTGCTCAGACCCTTAAAACTCCATGTGAGGAAAACAACGAGAGAGAGAGAGAGAGAGAGAGAGAGAGAGAGAGAGAGAGAGAGAGAGAGAGAGAGAGAGAGACGGAATGTCATAAGCGGGAAATGTGGTGTACATAACTACACACTATTACTGAAATATTAATGGCATTACTACTCGAAGAAAAAAGTATAGAAATAAAAATTTGAAATAACAGCAATCAATAAAATATGGAACAACCAGCCAATTCATCAGAACAAAAAGTCCAATTACTCATAATCCTAATTAGAACGCAACAATGGACGGAAACCTTTACAATGAAAATAAAAAACATGCGTCCCAAATATTTCTTGTGCATCATAAAAAAGAAAATTCTAATATTCTAACCATATGAGTAACTCTTGAATAACATACTGTACCTGCATGAATTGCTTCTCGAATTAAAGACAATATCACATAAAAATTATGTTAATTATTAACCTAGTGAGTGAAGGGTAATTTCCTACTAAATCTAAGATTGTAAATGTGTATTCCATAATAAAAGAAAAAACAATTCTAACTGTACACCCACGAAATATTACCTTTTCTATTTGTTTCATTCACCTTTTAGCATTTCATATGTAATTTTTACACAAGATAAATAAACAACTTAGATAAAAAATGTAGGTGAAATAATTGGGCTAATTGTAAGCAGCTGCAAAAATGCAAAAAATAAAAAAAAAGGTAAACTATATAAAGTCAGTGTATGCTCTATTAACATTAAATCCTCACTCCTTTGCCAAACCCCGTGCATGTGTTAAAGATGTTCCATGGGAAGAAGTGCAACATGAAAACGCACTTTAAGAAAAAAGACAATCTAGGAAATTTGTTAGTGTCTCTGGATCCTGGCTGAAGTCGTCACGCAGCCCTCGTTAGCAAGAGTGGTTCAACGCGACGACATCTGCCTCAACGTCATAGTCGTGGCTGATCCCAGCAGGCTCTTAAACACTTAGGAAGGACGTGTCTGTGCTCAGTAGGTTAAGCGGTAGATGTGTGAAATTGTGGTTGGAGGTTGAATCTTTAATGAGAGTCAGGATTCTTCTAGGAAATGAAAATGTTCTCGAGATATTTTACGATTTCTTGCACACATGCATACACACAAATAAGGGAAAGGTTTCTAAGACCACGTTTAATACCCCAAAAGCAGGAGAGAGAGAGAGAGAGAGAGAGAGAGAGAGAGAGAGAGAGAGAGAGAGAGAGAGAGTGTTTGCAGATATTAACCTTCAGTTCATGGTTTGTGAGTAATTATTCAAAAATACTATGATATTCGAACTTTCCACTTATCTCTATTTATCATATACACGTGCTTCAATATTGAAAAAAAAAAATCATTTCAAAATGAATTTTTAGTCTAACGACTTTTCTTCGAGACGAAAAGAAAAAATGTAAGAAAGTTTTAACTTATATATTTTTTCTTCCTAAACTTTCTGAGAAGTTGCAAACTCACAAGAAAAATCCATGAGCATAATTTCTTATGACAATTAAGAAGCCGTTTAAAATTACTGAGAGTAGTTCTGTAAAATCATAATTCATATTTCTTTGAAGGTCTAGAAAGTAAAGACTTCATGTTTTGGTAGTTTAGGCAGAATTGTAATTCTGTATTATGTCCAAATTTAACAATTGATAACACTCTTTGACACGACATTCTGTAAAACAATTGTCACTTTCTGCTAGGGTTCTTTATAGACATTTCATTTGGAAGAATCAAGTTTATCTACTTAATGACATCTTTGATTCTTCTTTAAAAATGTCAGCAAGCTATTGTGATGATTATTATTATCATTAATAATAATAATAATAATAATAATAATAATAATAATAATAATAATAATAATAATAATAATAATAATTCAAACCACTTCTGGCTAAGTCAAAGCAATTTGAAGAGAAGTATTTTTCCACATGCTTTAGTCATTGTTGAAAACAAGTTAATTCTGTCTTTTTTTATCATAGTTCTTTTCTTACAACATTTATAACTTACCTGCATCCTGTTAAACGGACAGAGATAAGTCTATTGTTAGGATTTATTTTGCATTAGCAAATTGAGTTTGCGAACAAGCTTTTTGAGTTAACGCATTCTGATTTTATCACGATCCACGTCATTCATTATAACTGGCCACTTTGGACTGTCTTCCCTTTCCCAAAATACGATTTATTGGAAAGTTTCACTCCAATCACGATCAAATGATACAGCGCATTTTCGTTCAATTAGACCAGTTAGTGGTTGCTGAATCCCTTATCAAAGATCTAGCTAAAATTACCGCATCGGGAAAATTATGGCCGACTGGAACTGAGTCAAGGACAGTGGCTCCTATATATCCAGATATTTTCATTGGCAATATCTTTCAAAATCCTAGGTGTGATTTTTTTATTGCAAAATTACTTTTGAAAAACACATCTTGTCTTTCTCTTCTTCAATTGCACACACTATAGAAATATATATCGAGAGATTTTTCAGATTTTTTGCTATCAATTTATCCTGCGGAAATATCTTAATTCTTTTATTCTATTCTCCTGCCTGGTCTTATGTTGCTGACTTCCTTTTATTTTATAGGTTTCATAGTTTCAAAATGGAAATACGTAATTTGGATTCCACTATATTACTTTCTCATGTTTTACCGATTGTATTAATCCCTTTATTATTTTTTCTTAAAATAATCGATGCGATTGAGTTCATTTTCACATTTCTAGTATTCTAACTATTTCAGTACTACTAATTATTATCAGCAATAATAATAATAATAATAATAATAATAATAATAATAATAATAATAATAATAATAATAATAATAATAATAATAATGAGCACGAGTACCAATGACTGGTATGGATGAAAATGGTTACGGGTGAGATGTTTGGGAATGGCGAAGAAAAGTCTCAGAAACTAATGAGAGAGTGTTTGCAAAAACGTTGAAGCTGAGTGAAAGTAGGCGGATAATTTTGAAACTACAGTAAAATAAGCAAGTAAGATGGAGTTATGAAATCTATTATGGATGGTGGAATACTGTTAGTGTTTAAAAAAGGTATTCAAGTGGGAGTAATCTACGGATGTTCGTGAAATGAAAGATATGGATAATAAATAAGGTTAAGTCAAAGAAAAAAAGGTGGATGGTATAACTGGAATACTGATAATTGATAACCTATAGTCCATTTCTTTTAGCGCGGTAGATTTGCACAGACTCGCAGCAGTGCCCTGATCTCTGATTGGTTAGAATTATCTTGTCCAACCAATCAGACCTCGCTAAAAGAAATTGACTATAGTGCACAGGCTGTGTAAGGCAGAATGAAACGAAAAAAAAAATGTGCCTAAACGATGACAACTAAATGGTTAGCCCAAGTGATTAAATGAATCACCATGGTTTGAGGTCGTTTGGTCATATCAAAAGAATGTGAAAGAGCGTAAATTCAGAATTTTTTGGGGTAAGAAATTTTGTGAATCTAGAATAAAATACCTGGTAATATACAACAGAGATTCTAATATGCAGGGCTATAATGTAACGGAAGATTAATAACTGAAGCGAATTCCATGGAACATGCAAGGGAGATAGGGTCAACATGTTGCAGATATATCTCTTGTAAAAGTGTGAAAAAGAACGGATATTGTGAATGTGTCTCCCAATTATTATTATTATTATTATTATTATTATTATTATTATTATTATTATTATTATTATTATTATTATTATTATTATTGTTGTTGTTGTTGTTTCTTGCTAAGCTACAATCTTAGTCGGCAAAGCAGAATGCTATAAACCCAAAGCTCCAACAGAGAAAATAGCCCAGTGAGGAAAGGAAACAAGGAAAAACAAAATATCTTAAGAAGAGTAACATTAAAATAAATATCTCCTATACAAATTACAAAACTTTAACGAAACAAGAGGAAGAGAAATAAGATAGAATAGTGGGCCCGAGTGTACCCTCAAGCAAGAGAACTCTAACCCAAGATAGTGGAAGACCATGGTACAGAGACTATGGCACTACCCAAGATTAGAGAACAATGGTTTGATTTTAGAGCGTCCTTCTCCTAGATGAGCTGCTTACCATAGCTAAAGAGTCTCTTTTATCCTTACCAAGAGGAAAGTAGCCACTGAGCAATTACAGTGCAGTAGTTAACCCCTTTAGTGAAGAAGAAATGATTTGTAATCTCAGTGTTGTCAGGTGTATGAGGGCAGAGGAGAATCTGTATGGAATAGGCCAGACTATTCGGTGTATGCGTGTAAGCAAAGTGAAAATGAACCGTAACCAGAGAGAAGATCCCATGTAGTACTGTCTGGCCAGTCAAAGGACCCCATGACTCTCTAGCGGTCGTATCTTAACAGGAAATGGCCATTTCATTAGTATTTGTTAGTAAATGGATTGCTACATTAACTAGTTTCACTGCCTTAAGAAGGAAAAGGTTAAACCTCTGTTTTCAACAACGTCATGACACCAAAACCCACATATATAACTAGGTAAATAAAGAAAATACCTCACCAATTTGAAGAAACATTAATTCCAAAAGAGATGTACCAAAATATTTTAAAATACTATTAAATAAAAAAGAAATTTATAATAACAATATAAAGACTCAAGATTAAAAGCCGACAATAAACATAAGGCACGTGCTTAATAGCTGAAAAAAGCAGAAAAACACCCAAGTCAATTGGTAGATGATGGCCATATGCTTCCATTAAGAGGTGCCGAAAGGGCAAGACACGCGATGCTTAAAAGAAGACAGAGATTTGAATACCATATTGGAATGGGGAGGTGTCACGGGGATGGGGGAGGGGAGTGGATTAGTCGTTTGCCTACCACCGGGTGGCCAAGTAATGTGAAAGTAGAAGATGGCCGGATAGAATAATCATGAGATGGAATGCTAATTTTCATCTTCGTACTAACTATACCCAAGGCTGGATGCTAACCTTTTGTTGGTATTGATTAGGAGAACCATGATACCCAAACCCTCATCCGTATGACCCCCTATAAAATTTTTGGCAAATCTCCATAGGTTATCATACATGTTAAAATGGACTTTTTATGTCTTAACCCACGGTAATCATGCCATGTTTTATGTTAGGCTGAAATGAGGTTCAGTTAACAAAACTATCTGATGAATATGAAAACAATTGACAGAAAGAAATAAAGCATATAAATTGACAATCACTATTGCAAGGAATCGCTGGATATAATTGTATGGGCAAAAATTATCATAACCAGTAGTAAAAGGTTTTATGGGCCAAAGTTCCAACCGAATATTAATAACTATCAAAATATAGAATAGAAAGCTGCGTATATTATACATATAAATTATAAATTTTAATATATTGAGGATATTATCGCATATTACACTATATACTGAAATTGAAATGCAAACTGAGAAGGGGATCTTTAACTTTGTTTTACAATAAATTTCCAAGTCAAATTTTATCCTTAAAAGAAGTACAATTTAATACCAAGAATGACTTTTACTTTCACTTTAATATGGAAACACAAAGACTTTCAGATATAAATTTAATACGGCGCTATATGCAAAGTACAGATATACGACGATAGAGAGAGAGAGAGAGAGAGAGAGAGAGAGAGAGAGAGAGAGAGAGAGAGAGAGAGAGAGAGAGAAAAGCAGTTACATGGATTTAAATACCAAACAACAATAAAGTTATTATCAATTAAAGAAGTAAGCAAACACTTCCTCGCGTACTCCAGGAGAATAAACACAACCATGTCTCTAAAACACGGGATAAAATAAACCTACAAGGCATAAACCAAAGAAAGTAACTTTAATGGCAGGAAGAAGGAAAATTTTTAATCTTCCTATCAAATGAGGATGACTTCATAGGATAATAATAATAATAATAATAATAATAATAATAATAATAATAATAATAATAATAATAATAATAATAATAATAATAATAATAATAAGTGAATAAATTACCGATCTGCTATTTTGTCACAATATACGATTTTTTTTTTTTTTGACGAATAAAAATTGGCACCAAGGTATTTTCTTTATAAAACTATGGTCAATTTCTGCTTAAAGAACAACAAAAGCTGACCATCAGGCATCATTTCCGCAGATTCCCACACCCTATTTTACCTAGTAGAGTTTCCTAAACAACAAACCACACAAAACATAACTTGTCATATTTGCTATAAATTTCAAGCCCATAACTGATAGTAACCTATAAATAATAAAAAACATAATAAAAAATTATCAACACTATACACAACACTATATACATAAAACTCTGCATAAGCATCATAACAATATACTTATATAGTGAGATCACCTTTAGATTAAGGTATATTAATGAAAAATTTCTCGACGTTCCAGGGAATAATTTGTAATGATTTTCAAGATCATATCTATAAAAAACTATGGGAGCGATCACAAATTCTAGGTATACTGTATATATAAAAAAAAGATTGATAAGTTATCGGCAGCGTTGGATAGGAAATATTCTGAGATTAGGGACAGAAAGGATGGTTAAGACAAGCTCTTACACAGACACTTGAACGGTGTGTTAATGCAAGAAGGCCAAGATCTACGTGGATATGAATAAAAGAGTTGGGGATCAGCTGGGATGTTCTGCCTGGCAGAGCAAGTGACAGGGATGGTTGCATGACTCCGCCGCAGAAGGTTCTTCGGGTCACACGTCGTTGGTGACTTCAATTAGATCGAAAGTGTTACACACACACACACAATATATATATATATATATATATATATATATATATATATATATATATATATATATATATATATATATATATATATATATATATATATATACAGTACATGTATATATATACCATCGTCATCATCCTTAGCCGTTACTTGTCCACTGCAGATCAATGGCCTCAGATACGTCCCTCCACTTGCGTCTGTTCATGGCCTTTCTGTGCCAGTCCACACCTGCAAAGTTTCTTAGTACGTCAATCGATCGTCCTCTCTTCCTTCCCTGCTTTTTACAATCTCTGCGGATCCATTCTGTTACTCCTAATGTCAATTTATTGTTTGCCATTCTCATTATTTGTCCATTCAATGTCCATTTCTTTAACTTACATATTAGAATATCCTCTACTTTTGTTTTACCTCGTATCTATGTTGCTCTGTTTGTCTCTTAGTGTTACTCCCATCATTATTCTTTCCATAGCTGTTTGAGTTGTAACCAGGTTATGTTTCAAGGCTTTATTAAGACTACTGTACACACACACACACACACACACACATATATATATATATATATATATATCCCTTTCTGAATGAGGATACCTTAACGTGGTGAAAGGGTTTGCGCATCGCCATGATCAGTTAAGGTGGACTAGTCTGGCCACCCATACTAGGTTGGTTTGCCGTGACCGATCGGGCGAAAATCTCCTAATATCACCAATCCACAATGGCCAGGATGGTGATAAAAACTGGCCAAACCCACATATCTGAGGCCTTTGTCCTGCAGTGGACTAGACGCGGCTGCATTTGTTTATATATATATATATATATATATATATAGGTAACCATCGAAAGTGTTAACCTTCAGTTCTAGAATCTGTGAATTAAGTTGCTAATCTCGTACCTTTGGTCACCCTAAATGCCAGAATGTGACCTTCAAAAGTCGCTTGATTAAATGTAACCATGGAGCAAACAACCTACATCCATCTGCCCAAAATCATCTCCCCTCAAAAAGAAAAATGTCAGGTTCCATTGGGAAGGTGAACTGGTAAGGTGAGGATTATTGCCATTAATCAATGGGGATGATATTTTGATGGATAAACAAAAAGCTATATAAGTGGATAGATATAAACATAGATACGCAGACATACATACATATATATATATATATATATATATATATATATATATATATATATATATATATATATATATACTGTATATATATATATATATATATATATATATATACTGTATATATATATATGTATATATATATATATATATATATATATATATAATATAATATATATATATATATATATATATATATATATATATATATATATATATAAGATAAATAATAAAATATAAAGAAATATATGGACAGAATGATAAAGATTCAGCTACAGATATAGAGAGCTGGACGACACATGATCTGAAACACCAGATGAAGAAACGTTTGTAACGGGTTAAAAATTAAAAAAATTTCTAAAGCTGCAATAATTGATAAAGTACATACCATATGGCTGCCATAGGTAAGTGTGCACGATTATATACAATAGAAAATGCTAATATAAAGTATGATTACTTCTCAACACCGAAATATTAATACGAGGAAAAGGAATTTCTCTCCCAACTGATTAATAATTCACCACGTTCGCGAATATGAAATCAGGTAGGATATTGTCTAATATTATCGTTAAAATTAAATGACAGCATAAGAATTTTGCAAGTAGAAAGATTTATTACACGGTAAGCAAGAACTAATGGACGCTATTCATGAGTAACTCTTCCACATCACTGTATTAAAACTATTATTACCGTACCTAGACTTTTACTATGCATTTGATCTAAGTACTTTTGACTTTAAAAATACATCTATTCGAAAAATCTGGGAATACCAAATTACAAATGAATTCAATTCTTTCCACGATAGCCATTGGTATAAAACACAGATTTCCCAGTAGTTCTCCTAATGTCATTCAACAAGATAGACTCAAAAAACAAAAAATAAAAACTTATTTGCACAGCCATATATGCTGTAAGGAATATAATAATATAAAACAATTTCCTTTTATTTTACATACTTAAATCCTAGTTACTAATGGTGGTGTGCTAATTAATTATGATACAATTCCCGTCTGTTTATAAAAAAAAAAATGTATCAAAAAGAAATTCCAAATCCTTCACATGCAGGTGGGAACGATGCCTATGTAATCAAGCAGCGTTCTTTTAGTCATCTGCCTGTCCCTTGGGGGAAAACAATATTGATTACACGGTATATATCCCCAGACATGCACGTATATGAGGCTTCACTCCAGAATTATAGACAATAGAAGTATTATCATGCACAGTCTTGCAAAGTAGGCCAGCCTTCCAGAATGAGATACTGGTAATGTTATACACTTCAGTGAAGAAAAATAAATATATACACGAGCTTCAACGCCCGACCATTGTTTGCGTGTAAGTAAGCACTCCACGATCATCACACATTAAAAAACATCCATCATTTTTCACAAAATGCCACTATAAGAAGGTAAAAGTAAAAAGAACGTAAAAAGAAAACAGGAAATTAAAATAAGAGAGGCTCGTGTCCTAAATCCCCGATACAAGCCCTCATGCATTTAAAGACATTCGCCATGCAAATAAGCAGTCGTCATGCACGCTTCTAAAAGACACCATCATCTCCATCATTATTGCGATGTCCTTGTAGGAAACTTTCGTTCGGTCACTTCCAAATATCATAAGTATCATCACTATTCACCTCTCGTTTTTCAACCAATTATGGAATTCCTATCAATTTACATCTAAAAGTAGTGATATATAAATATATATATAATACAAATACACACATTTCCAATGTTTTCTTCAATCCTTTAGTCTTGAGCATTGAAAATTAAAAGAAATATATATATATATTATATATATATGTATATATATATATATATATATATATATATATTCATTTTCAAAGCTCAAGACTAAAGGATTGAAGAAAACAATGGAAATTATTGCCCAAAAAATTCGTTGCATGTCCAGATGATGCTATTATTATTATTATTATTATTATTATTATTATTATTATTATTATTATTATTATTATTAATTGCTAAGATACAACCCTAGTTGAAAAAGCAGAATGCTATAAGCCCAGGGGCCCCAACAGGGAAAATAGCCCAGTGCGGAAAGGAAACAAAGAAAAATGAAATATTCTAAGGACAGTAAGAACATTAAAATAAATAATTCCTATATAAACTATATAAATTAGATAGAATTGGTGTGCCCGAGTGTACCCTCAAGCAAGAGAACTCTAATCCAAGGCAGTGGAAGACCATGGTAGAGAGGCTATGGCACTACCCAAGCCTAGAGAACAGTGGTTTGATTTTGGAGTGTCCTTCTCCTTGAATAGGTGCTTACCATAGCTAAAGTCTCTCTTCTACCTTTACCAAGAGGAAAGTAGCTACTGAGCAATTGCAGTGCAGTAGTTAACCCCTTGGGTGAAGAAGAATTGTTTGGTAATCTCATTGTTGTCAGGTGTATGAGGACAGAGGAGAGAATAGGCCCAGACTATTCGATGTATGTGCAGGCAAAGGAAAAGAACCGTAACCTGAGAGAAGGATCCAATGTAGTACTGTCTGGCTAGTCCAAGAACCCCATAACTCTCTAGCGGTAGTATCTCAACGGTTGGCTGGTGCCCTGGCCAACCTTCTACCTACATCAATTCCATATACCGAATGTTGACCCGAGATTGCTGAATTAGTGCACGGAAATTCTTTTGGCAGATGTGTTTCGCTGTACACAGAGTAATATTAACAGTTGAATCTGCAAAACTTTAGAAGTTCAAACTTGTTACAAATGCAAAAATGGTCTGTTGTGGCTGTGGTGGTCTATTTAGTAACGTTCTTGACTGGTGATCACCGGACTAGGGTTCGAGTTCCCCTCAAATTCACTAGTTCCTTTGGTGGTAATAACCTCACCATCCTTGTGAGCAAAGGATGGAGGTTTGGGCGACCCTATAGGTCTACATGCTGAGTCATCAGTAGCCGTTACCTGGCCCTCCTTAGTCCAAGCTTGGATATAGAAGGGGCTTGACCGCTGATCATATATATGTATATATGGTTAGTCTCTAGGGCATTGTTCTGCTTGCTAGGGCAATGCCACTGTCCCTTGCCTCTGCCAGTCATGAGCGACCTTTAAACCTTTAAACTGGTTGATGACTTAAGGTCTTTTGTTGTTTATATATGACAGATCTGCAGTATTGTAACGTAGTTATTGATCTTAAAATTTTCTTTTTTTTATTCTATACTTCCCATACACAGTTCATTTATTTACTTGTTTCCTTAACTCACTAGGCTACTTTCCCTGTTGGAACCCTTGTGTTAGTGGCATCCTGCTTTTCAACTCGGGTTGTAGCTTAGCTAGTAACAACAAACAACAACAACATCAACAACAACAATAATAATAATAATAATAATAATAATAATAATAATAATAATAATAATAATAATAATAATAATAATAATAATAATTTACAACGCGGAAGGTCTTCAAATGTTTCTGGACCAATACAATTAAACTAAATTTTCCCTTTACATCTCTATTCCCGTCTTAATTCTTAATTTCATATTATACAACCATACCGGACATTATATATTTATTGCAGTTTGGCTTTTGAGTTACAGTTTCTCTGGTGTTAGCCATAGTCTAATAGCTGAAACAGGTATCACGATAACGATAAATAATTTGAGCAGATAGTAAAACTTTTTCTTAAAACATTTAGCCAGGATTTAAGGTAAAGTATAGAAAATGGAAATGTGTCGTCAGAAAATATTAGATGCCACAAGTATAAAAACATTCTGTAACAGTTGCTTTCGAGAAAGACTATACCCAAAAATAATAATATACGAGTAATTATAGGTATGAGTTTTACGCATTAATATGCAACCGTATATGCGTTGTTTACTTATCTATTTAACCATTCACATACCTTAACAATTTCGC
>NC_090751.1:55969545-55982045 GCF_036898095.1 Palaemon carinicauda
CTGGGATACGATGGAATAACGGCTGAGATGATATTGGGCGAAAATTAAGTGATTCCCAGGATACGTACAAGATTATTTTGTAGCATGGCGTGAAGAGGCCAAACCTGGTGAATGGAAGCTAAGAGTGTTGATGAAAAAAAAATTCTGACTGATTGCAATAATTTCAGAGGCATCACACTTACGTCAGTTGTCATGAAAATATATAGCATGCTTATTCTAAAGAGACTAGACAGATTAATGAAAAGCTGAGAGATGAACAAGCAGTATTTAGAAAACGTAGTTGTACTGACCAAATTTTCATTTTAAGACATGTGATACAGCAATGTATAGAATATATGAAATCCACTTTTGATGGCATTTGTGGACTACGAAAAAGCCTTTGATAGCGCGCACCGGTGGGGAGTCCTGCGTTATTATGGAGTTCCTCTTAAATATGTAAATTCGATTAAGTCTGTTCATGAGCATATTCAAATGCAAAGTTAATGTTAGTAGAGTCCTATCGTATGAAATTCCAGTGAACTTTGGAGTACTCCAAGGGAATATGTTGTTCCCTATGTTCTTTATCGTCCTCATGGATTTTGTAATGCATAGAACAGTTGGGGATGGGGGATAAGGACTGGACTGGATTGATAACAGGAAATTAGCTGACCTAGAGTATGGTGATGATGCTGTATTTGTTAGCGGAACACCACAGGACTTACAAAGCCTGCTTACCAGAATGCATGAAATATCACATGAGGTTGTTCTCAAGATGAAAAGAAGAGAGATGATGAGAAGGAAATAAGCAATGGAAAGATGAAATATCATTGGAAGGAGAAAGGATTAATGAGGTGGCATCATTTAAATATTTCGGAACTTTGATCTCTAATACAGGATCTTTAGAAATTCAGTTTAATGAAAGATTAAAAAAAAAAAAACTCAGTCAATGGTTAGGTTAAGTGAAACTTGGAAATCTAATCGGCTGAAAATATACATATAAAAATATAGGCTATATATCAGTTTAGTGAGTTCGGTGTTACTGTATTTACACGAGTCGTGGTATGACATTGAAACAATATTCAACAGATTTTGTAGATTTGAGAACAAAGCCCTCCGACAAATATTGCGATTTAAATGGCAGGACAGGATTAGAAATAAAACTATGAGAGATTGCCGGAGTGCCATATGTGGATGAGATCACGGTGAAGGGCAGATGGAGATGGTTAGGGCATGTTTTTCGCACTCCCCAAGAGAGATTAGTTCACCGAACTTTCAACTGATCTCCACCAGGCACTAGAAGAGTTGGAAGACCCAGTTCTACATAGATGAGGACTAAGAAGCGTGGAGAAGTAAGATAGAGACGACTGGCGAAATCTAACCGAGGCCCTTAGCGTCAATAGGCGTAGGAAGAGATTATGAAGAAGATTTATATTATGAACACACACAATAGATCTAAATAGCATAACAGTAGTGCACTTTACACATATGCCTTCTCACTTATAGTTCTGATCTCATACGTGTAGGGTATTAAATTCAGTGCTCTTGGCAATGACGGACATCAGAAAAGTTGTTCACCGAGGTTTCAAAATCAAAACAGATTTTGGTCAAATGAATGTGTTAAGTTTTAAAGCAATAATCCTTTTCACTCTTCTTTTCATCTAGATATTTCTGGAAATCTGGTAATGATTGGACATAAATCCTTCTGTTTCTGTGGTTTTCAAGAGGTTTTCATGTAATATAATTCTGATAATTTCCAAAAAGATTGGAAACGTCACAACCTGGTAGTATGTTGGCAGGGCATTCGAGATCCACTCAAGATCGACAGTTTCTAGTAGTGTATGAAACCTTACCATCCTTGTGAGCTAAGGATGGGAGGGTTGGGGGCGCCTAAAGGTCAACCTGTTGAGTCATCAGTAGCCATGGCCTGGCCTTCCCTGGTCGGTCCTAGCCTGATGGAGAGGGGACAATGGGGGCTGATCATATGTATATAAGACCAGTCTCTAAGGCATCGTCCTGTCGCTTGCTTCTGTCATTTATGAGTAACCTTTAAGCCTATTAACCACTTGCTTCTGTCATTTATGAGTAACCTTTAAGCCTATTAACCACTTGCTTCTGTTATTTATGAGTAACCTTCAAGACTATTAACCACTTGCTTCAGTCATTTATGAGTAACCTTTAAGTCTATTGTGACGGGCCGAGAGAGGAGTTGTGAACTCAAAGGCAGGATGCAATCAACTGAGTTGTATATTAAAGAACACTCTCCTTTATATACAAAACCTCAAGGCAACAGGACATAACATGCTCGAGAGACAGACAATGTTACAGAGCAAATCAGAAGACATGAATTTTCATGTTCGTTTTAGTGCGAGGGAAGAGCGAAGATACAAGCATAATATATACAAAAGGAATTATGTACAATTGTGTGACACACGGTTGGTACATGGCTCCCCCTCTAAAAATGACATACTGAACATGTTAAATAGGTGCCCTGAATCTGGAGAGGTAGTAGTAAAAACTGCGCCGATTAGCGGCAGTGAGTGGCTGTAGAATTCGATGGTTGGGGTGCGAGCGAGTGGTGGATGATGGGTGGCTGTGTTGCCGCTCCGGCTCGTCACCGGGTAGGCGAGTGTGTCCTACGGCATTCATAGGCGTGTGTGTCCTACGGCATTCATAGGCGTGTCCTACGGCATTCATAGGCGAGTGTGTCCTACGGCATTCATAGGCGTGTGTGTCCTACGGCATTCATAGGCGTGTCCTACGGCATTCATAGGCCTACGGCATTCATAGGCGTGTATGTCCTACGGCATTCATAGGCGTGTATGTCCTAGAGCATTCACGTCAGCTTCGGTTGAAGTTGAATAGGTGTCCTCATCGTCACGAGTGGAGGCGTTGATGGAGGTTTTGAAGGTCATGAAGTGGCTGTCCATAAGGGCACGAACTAGGTTCACCTCACGAGGAGAGCTGTCTGCGGCAGGTTGCAGGCGAGTGATACTGGTCATTTTCCCGATGGTGAGCGAAGCCCTTTGGTCCCCCAACGGTTGTTGAGAGAGCTGAAAAGGCGTTGCTATACGGGCGGCTGGCGACGGTGAGTACTGCTGCAGAAGGTATGCGTTGACGGCGTCATAGTAAAGGTGAGAGGTGGAAGGGGGGGGGGGGGGAGGCGGGAGGAGCGAGTCACTCCGGGGTCACCAATGTGACGAGCCGAGGGAGAAGGTTGTGTTCATAGGCGGATGCAATCAACTGAGTTGTATATTAAAGAACACTCTCCTTTATATACAAAACCTCAAGGCAACAGGACATAACATACTCGAGAGACAGACAATGTTACAGAGCAAATCAGCAGACATGAATTTTCATGTTCGTTTTAGTGCGAGGGAAGAGCAAAGATACAAGCATAATATATACAAAAGGAATTATGTACAATTGTGTGACACACGGTTGGTACAATATTAACCAGTTGCTTATTGGTTACTCATATCCGCTCAAGGATTAGTACTTCAGATACTGACTTTGGCAAGGAATAAGACCAGAATTTCATGGATTATTAAAGTAAGACGAATTTCATGGATTATTAAAGTAAGACGAATTTCATGGATTATTAAAGTAAGACTAAAAGCTAAACTGCATTTATCTTAGGTGTGAATTAACACGAAAGAGTATCTATACGTAGGTTTTATCATTGGAAAGCACATATTTAAAGCGTGATATAGTTCTAAAATCCTTAATGCGGATGCTACCGACCCTTTAATAAAATGAAATAAAAATCATCCGAATTGAGACGCATTTTTGTATGACAATTTTATAATCAAATTACCTCCTAAAACAAGTTCTCGACTTTATTAATATTCACTTTAATAGAAGGATTCCCGTGCTGAGAGAGAGAGAGAGAGAGAGAGAGAGAGAGAGAGAGAGAGAGAGAGAGAGAGAGAGAGAGAATGTCGGTAACCTATGTGGAGCCAATTCCTCGAAGTCATCAAGTGTTATTTCATTTTGTTTTATTGCTTGATTACCCTAATGATCCGCCCAATTGAACTCTGATTGCGCAGACAATTGGCAGGTGTAATATTTTTTTCTTTAACACTACATTGGCATTAACGTTCATAGATGAAAAAAACAGGGATCCAGATCCTTCGGATGGATAGAAATAATTATTCTCTAGAATATAGTGACACGTTAAAAATAGCATAAAATCGGTTCATTATTATTCAAATAACCCAACTAGCTCATTGCATGCTTTAAAATACACAAAAATATATCTTTATAAGAACGGTAAATAAAAATGGCTTTCACCGACTATCTATCATTTGAGAGGAAGGAGACTATTTCCATGACATACCATGCGACTTACTTATCAAAGGGTTGTACCCCAGTGAATAACGTTTCTGGATTACTGTTAGTGGGTTGGAAGTTCACAACCTTGCCGTCCATGTGACTTAAGACATTGTCCTGCCCCCTACCTCTGTTACTTATAGCCGATATAAAAATATGGAAGGAAATTACTTGGTCAGGGATAAAATAAAACAGCTTAGGCTGGATCATCTTTCAAACTTTACACTGATTGAATGATTTGGAGTTCTCTGGCATCCTGAAAACTAAGGTATTTGACGCTGATTAGAAGTAGGAATTACATCTAATTTTATATGATAAAAATATTTCTTGACCACTTTTTAAAGTAACAATCTACAACTATTCTTATTACAATTGATTAAAGAATACACCTCATAAACAAAAGTTCCCTTACTCGATTCCAAAGTATATCAGAATTCTGGAGTGACATTTTGCTAAAATCATACATTATGCGTTTGTTGACCTGTGATATGAATGCTATCATTTTCAATCGGAAAAATGTGGCTAGTTTCAACCAGGATGACCAAGACCTGCGACCACATCCAAAATGAATTTTTTAGAACCGAAGACTAACACGTAGATTAGCTTCCTCCACAAAATATGTTCTTTTATATATATATATATATATATATATATATATATAGTTATATATATATATATATTTATTTATATATATATTCATACATATTATATATATTTATATATATATATATATATATTATATATATATTTATATATATATACATATATATATTATATATATATTTATATATACAGTATATATATATATATATATATATATATATATATATATACATATATATATATATTTATTTATATATATACAGTATATATTATATATATATATTTATATACATATATATATATATATATATATATATATATATATATTATATATATATTTATATACATATATATATATATATTATATTTATATATTTATATACATATATATATTATATATATTTATATTATATATATATTTATATACATATATATATATATATATATATTATATATATATATATTTATATACATATATATATTATATATATAGTTATATATTTATATATTATATATATATATTATATGTATTATATATATATATATATATATATATATATATATATATATATATATATAGTTACAAAACAGTATAATAAGATGATAGTGCCTTCAACTATGAAAACATTCCTAGGATGTGAAAACAATTGAAAAAAAATAAAAGAGAGAGCAACAGGTGTAATATACAATGGAACAATAACAAACTAATGTGTCGATTTAGAAGCAATAGACGTCACTAACGACAGCTTAAGCGACCCACATTGTTAATTTCGAAGTTCATATTTGCCATGATGGTCATCAGTAGAATACAAGTCTTTGTTTCTGCACAGAAGTTTTCTAATCAAGCATCAATACATATTAATTTGCGGCAAAAACATTAATAGGCACATGGTGAGATCAATTGATTGTGAAAGAAAACTAATTTAATAACGGAAGATAAAATAGCAGTGCAATTAAAATACCAAGGTCTTACAACCTAAGTAAAGCCATTTATAAATACAATGACTGTATTTCAGAGATGAGGTTATTTCTTTATATTAAAATAACTATAAAAAATAACTTATGGGATACGGCTTGTACTTACTAAACGCTATAACCATATTCGTAAACCAAATAACTTCATCTTTAAAGTTACTTTCTACCTGCTAAACAATGATAAAAAAAAATAAGATAACTTTATTAACAGTTTCACATAATAATCACCATGCACAGTATGCATCACCATTTTCAATAGAATTGTGTCATTTTATAGGTGCTACTTTGGTAGGGAATGTTAAATAAATTTTATGATATTCCTACAAAAAAATCTTAACAATTAGCCGTCAATTTCAAGACATTTTAGTGTTCATTCCTAGATTAAAAAAGATCATACAAAAAAAAGAAAAAAAAAATAGTCGAGCTAATGAAATATGCGGGAGACAGAGAATTCATCGATTCACTTTACAAATATATCATATCCCACTTTCTCGTCCTAAAGAGTGAAATGTGGTGGATATATACTGTATGTTCGCTGGATAAGAAGAATATTTACTTTCAATATCAAAATGCCAATCTTGCTAGAACGAAGACTCTAATGCCGACAGTTTCTGACTTATAATTATCATTTTCAACTTCCTAGGCAATAGTAGCTACAGATATCTTCAATTCATACAGAGAAATAGATTCGTGGTGGAATTTGAAGATGTGCTACATTCTTATATTTAACGTTAAAATATTTCTTCTAATGGATGTTTGCTTTGCATAAAACTTTCTTACCTCTTTTGGGTACTAACGAAAATCTTAAAACAAAAAACTAATAATACCCAACCAACCACTGAAAATTTTTTCATATAAAAATTAGACACTTTAATGAATACATAGCCAATACTTACAAAATGCGATAGCATCATAAAGGCGTAATAAATTATCTAAATATGATAATAGCCTTTACACAGTAAAAACAATTCTTTCTTTGATAAAAAGTCATCACTTGGGATTCAAAACAGCTTTACATCTCGATAGGAATTTTAAAGACAATTCTAAGTAATGTCAATAAATAATTAAAAAAAACTTCAAATACCACTTGACACAAGAAAAAATCCAGCATTCCCACGAACAATGTTGAAAATCTTCAAAGGCATGCATCTGTGCCAAATCATATAGCAGCAAAAGTAATCTAGCTGGTTGCTCATCTCCCCTCGGGCACTGGAGTTACCATGATCTTTGGCTCGAGCAGATCAATTATTTGTTAACAGTTAGGTAACCTTCACAGGGCATTAATATTCTATTCATATTTTCTCTCGTTCAAATGACGCGATGAACATAATAATGAGAAGTTGACCAAAGTAACACATGACGAAGGAATGAAACCTTGTAAGTGTAAACTTGCAACTTCTTTTACTCTGGCTTCTGTTGTGACGTGATATACAGAAATATACCAATCACTTATACTTTTAAATTCTATACACGCAGTGAATCAAGTTTCTTCAATTTTTACGATGTTCATATGTAAGTTACTAAGTTATACCAAAGTTACATTTTCATTTTATTCACTTTCTTTCTCTCACACAGACCACTATTCTTTCCATACAAATCAAAATTCTAATAATATTAAATCGTTTCTATCACATCTAGGTCCAAATTAATTTCCAAATTGCTGATACATCACAACACATGAAAAATACAAATTTTCTTTCCTCTTCTTTGAGTGCACAGAAGGTCTTTGGTGAATGTGATCTCCTTTGGGTGTCCTTTGCCGTATCCATCACCGGCCAAATGAATCGTTAAACATCTTGGAAACCGGGAAGAAAAGGAGGACGTGTCGTGAAAATAAGAATTTGGAGATGAAGCAAAACAAGGCTTTTTGTTCTTCCGACAGTTTATGTCAATAGCCCAGCAAATTGCTAGTCACGACAATTTACATACCAGTCATTCTCTCTCTCTCTCTCTCTCTCTCTCTCTCTCTCTCTCTCTCTCTCTCTCTCTCTCTCTCTCTCTCTCTCTCTCTCTCTCTCTCTGTGGAACTATTCAAATTGTCGTACTCAATTCTAACAGGAAATGATAACAAATTTACCATCAATTTTACATAATGAAAATTCAAACGGCCGTAAAAAAAAAAAAAAAAATTCCGTACTAGCTGGCACATTTCTTTATTCAATCATATGACGCAGACATTGTTTTTCCTTCTGCATTATTACACAGGAGAAAGGTGCTATCAGAAAGTCCTTCACTGTTGGACATTCATAATTTCACTTCAGTGTGTTTGTCTTTGAAATACACCATAGAATCGGTAATAAAGAGAATAGCAATTGTGAAACAGAAGGGTAATGGTGATTTGCATGAGCTTTCTTCCTTCATGGAGAGTAGCCTATGAAAATGTTCCTGGTAGAGCTTAACAGTTCTTTGTGACATAGTTAAGCGAAGGCTTGGTAGGCATATTAATGTAAATAGATTACCTTTTTAAAGTTCATCAAAAAAGTGTTCCATGTTAAAAGCGAGTATTATAGCTAAACAATTTTCACAGTAAAACGGTTCGAGGATAGTATCAGGGTTGCATTCAATATTAACACATACAGATTTTCATAGTTTTCAATATAAACACTGCTATTGCATAATAACCATTTCAGTGAATGAAATGCGACCTCTCTCTCTCTCTCTCTCTCTCTCTCTCTCTCTCTCTCTCTCTCTCTCTCTCTCTCTCTCTCCTAACAATAAGTGAGCCATCTTTATAAAGCCTGCACCCAAGTTCTTGGAGGCTACCCGCGTCTATTTATAAACGTGTCAGAAACAGAATTCTACAAATCGCCCATCAGTAAATAAAAGATCAATATCAATCCTAAATTATTTTTACAGCAAGCAATCAACTGACGTTCAAATAGTCGTCTTTCTTCGCGTGATCGAACACTTCGCAAAATGAAATATCCACTCTAAATTAACTCGTCGATCCCCACAAAAAGAAAGAGAGAGAAAAAGGGTGATTGATTTCGACGATACCTACACGTGCAAATAAACGAAGAACAAAAGGAAAGGAAAAACAGAGAAAGTGATACTGGCGAGTGGAAAGCACTGGTGTGACCCCAGCCAATGTTTGCAGGATATACTGCACACATGCTCGGTTCACAATTCAATAAGAGAAACATTGGTAATTTCAGTTGCACATTGTCGATTCTCTCTCTCTCTCTCTCTCTCTCTCTCTCTCTCTCTCTCTCTCTCTCTCTCTCTCCTCTCTCTCTCTCTCTCTCTCTCTCTCTCTCTCTCTCACATCATTACCTTTTCAATAATTTCTATGATTAAAGAATATACGTACATGAGAAATCAAAATGTACAGAGCTACAAATGCTATGAGAAGAAACAAAAGATAGACAGCCAAGTTTATAGGAATTGTACTTTCAGGTAAATAGGAATATAAAGAGGATAGGTAAATGGATATGGGATCAATAGTCACACCTAAGCCTAATATATAGGAAATATAAATTTTACTCAAATAAGTTCAACAAGAGTTTTGAGAATTATTTTTATGAAAGACAATGAAATTGCTGGTCCCTGGACTACCACAGAGGCTATATGTCGAAATGTCTACGCTTCCATGATGGTCATACTTTCAGACCAACATTTCCACGTTCACCCTTCAATTACTTAATTATAAATGAAACATACTGCAGTATTATTAATACAATATTAGTCACTTCGTACACCTACTGTACATAATAAGAATATCTGCAGCGCGTCAAATTTACCTGTGATGTATGTGAATAGAAGTTCAACTTATAAACCACTTTTGTTTACTTAAATGACATTTTTTGGAAGAGGTATCTGTATGCGTAACATACGTGAGATATTGCCAATTGTATTTCGATAGAATATTATCTTTCCTTTGATGGATAAAGTCAAAAGATAGTTACGTAACAGGGAACACAATTTCGATAAGTTCTTTATGTACGTAAAGAATTTTTAGAGGAAGAAATGGTATATAAAAATGTCAATGGCCAAGAGCAGCTTATAAAGCTAATGAAAATAAAGGTCCTCAAACCACTCAATCACAAAAAAAAATCACAAATTCTTGAACTGTGCAAGTTACAGTGGAGAGAGAGAGAGAGAGAGAGAGAGAGAGAGAGAGAGAGAGAGAGAGAGAGAGAGAGAGAGAGAGAGAGAGAGAGAGAGAGAGAGAGAGAGCGTTCTTTTCCTGACATTCGTGAAGGGAAAATTGTTTGGAAAAGAAGAAAAACACAGCTGACATGAAAGAAACGAAACGTACTTATTTGATCAACCACATATAGACATTTGCAATCCAATGTTGATCCAAGTGGAGGGACCAAACCTTAACACACAAGGTACAGATCAACAAAACCTAGTGTCTACACGCTGTCTCCAATGGTGCCTGTTCTAGTCAATGAATGCAATGCGAGTAACATTTTGGGAAACCTTTGATGCTACCTCAAGAAACTTTATAAAATTACAGGCTCAGATGATTTTTACATTACAATGATCACTGACATTTTTAATAACTGCTACCCAGGTGTTAGGATGCTTTTATTACGATACCTTTTTCACTTTGCTATCACCAATGAGTAATTCAAACATTCATCATCAAAAGGAGTAATTTCGATACTAATCTGCTAGTGAATTATATTTGGGTTTTTTCTTACATTGTCCCTAAAGATTTGACACGGAACCACATACATTTTCAAGTTGAATATATAAGTGACCATTTATCCTTCATGAAACTTCATGAGCATTCCAGTCACTGGGTATATTTCTAATAATAGATGTAAGGGGATTTTCTTAGATGTTTCTTAGTCTCAAATATAATGCGAAACGTTTTTACGTCAGTTATTGTTTAAAACTAAGTTACTATTATGTAAAATTATTGCATAATGTGTTCTTTAGTTCATAATTTACCTTATATATACATATCCTACATACAAACATTATAGATTGATATTAACAACTATCTTGTTATCTTTAGAATTATTTCATATATACCAAAGTTTTCCCTTTGAGCTGAGCCTGATAATGATTCCGACAGGTGTGAAACAATATCAATACTATTAGAAATCAGTTCCACCATCCATAATTTCCGGTTACAGTAAGGAAGATAAGTTTATGTCTATGAAATTGCTAAACTACCCGTTAAAACAACTTTACATAGACATTGTAATCAATTGAAATTCTGTAAAGGCAGTATGATTAATTAAGTAACTTCCCAATCCATTAGACTGTTCAGCTTTACAAAATGGTGTTCAAGAAAGGCAAGATTTCAGGTCAGATTCCAAATGTTATAAAAGTGGACGGAAAAATAGGCAGGCTCGTTGGCCATTGGCCATTTACCCTTACTAGACTAGTCGATACTTTTCACCATCAGGTGATCAAACCCCTCGAAATATGTTTATGCTACACTATGATGGCTACTGGGTGCAATACGCACGCCGAGTGACGGAATACTATATGAAAAATTGAGAAGTTTTCGGCGTTTTTATGTGTACAATGATCAAGAAGATTATGTTTAAGTGCCGTATCAGGAGCGTGGTTTCCTTGGTTAGCACCCTTCCAAGGGAACACAGCATACGAGTACAACTTGCCTTATACAGAGCAATGACAATAATACTGGTGGTTACAAGCACAGTCCCCTGGTTTCCTCATGCATTGTTTTCTGCTATGTACTCACCTAATACACAAACATTATCAGTGGTGCTGGAGACATAATAAAATTCGGATTGGAATATCTGCATTTGAAATATCAATGTTTGGCTTTAGGTCACAATTTTATTTGTCTTATCCAAATTATCTGGGCGCTATCTGTTTACTTTTTGGGGTAATTCATATTTTGTCTTCCTGCTAATCGATACGACCGAAGCACTGGAAATTAATTTATTCAATGACCACATCCTATTTTTCTGATTCATGACACCCTTTCTGTCTTATAAAAGAAATTTTTCAGTCAATATTTTATACAGCATAAAGCAATCCATCCTTATCCTAGGAAGCACATTTCATGCTGTTGTTTTCTGATAATCTGATCGTCCGACTACTATTAGGTAGACCTCTTTACCTCTATAGGCCAGTCAATACAGGAGGAAAAAAGGCCGAATAAGGAAGAAGTTCATGGAAAGCTGGAACAAGCTTCATTATCTTTGTAATAGGGTACTAAATAACTTACTAATTTCAAAGCCCTCTACGCCCCGGATATTCCCGGCCTCTTGGAAAAATGGCGACGGTTTTTTTTTTTTCCCCAAATATCTCGCTAGGACTCACTTTAACTGAAAGTTTACCGATACACAAAATAATTGTAAAGAAAATTTCCTATAAAATTTCATTTAGTCATTTTTTATTTTTGTACTGTTTTAGTGCCAGGAGTTCGATGATATTTTAATCAATTTTTTCCTACTCTATAAAGGCTTAAAGGTCGCTCATGAATGGCAGAGGCAAGGGACAGTGACACTGCCCTAGAGCCTGACCATATATACAAATGATCAGTGGCCAAGCCCCTCTCCACCAAAGATAAGACCAAGGAGGGCCAGGCAATAGCTGCTGATGACTCCTAAGATGTACCTATAGGCTTCCCTAAAACCCCCATCCTTAGCTCACAAGGATGGTGAGGTTGCAGCGACCAA
>NC_090751.1:55987045-55999545 GCF_036898095.1 Palaemon carinicauda
GCAGAAGTACAAGCATATATCACCGAATAAAGGAAGGACTCAGTTGGAAGGGTAAAGTGGTTGGACTTTGGAATATGGAGAGAAAAAGGATTTTTTTTCTTTTTTTTTTTTTTTTTTGAGGTGGACATATCCTTTGATGCAAAGTACAAACCTACATCATTGGATAAAGGATGGACTCGGTTGGAAGGATCAAGTGGTTGGACTATGGAATATAGGGGAGAAAAAGAAACTTTATTTTGAGGTGGACATATCCTTTGATGCAGAAGTACAAGCATATATCACCGAATAAAGGAAGGACTCAGTTGGAAGGGTAAAGTGGTTGGACTTTGGAATATGGAGAGAAAAAGGATTTTTTTTCTTTTTTTTTTTTTTTTTTGAGGTGGACATATCCTTTGATGCAAAGTACAAACCTACATCATTGGATAAAGGATGGACTCGGTTGGAAGGATCAAGTGGTTGGACTATGGAATATAGGGGAGAAAAAGAAACTTTATTTTGAGGTGGACATATCCTTTGATGCAGAAGTACAAGCATATATCACCGAATAAAGGAAGGACTCAGTTGGAAGGGTAAAGTGGTTGGACTTTGGAATATGGAGAGAAAAAGGATTTTTTTTTTTTTTTTTTTTTTTTTTTTTTTTTTTTTTTTTTTTTTTTTTTTTTTGAGGTGGACATATCCTTTGATGCAAAGTACAAACCTACATCATTGGATAAAGGATGGACTCAGTAGGAAGGGTAAGTGGTTGGACTATGGAAGATGGAGAGAAAAAGGAATATTTTTTTTAGGTGAACATTGCCTTTGATGCAGAGGTACAGGCCTACATCAACGAATAAAGGATGGACTCAGTTCGAATGATCAAGTGGTTGGACTATGGAATATGGAGGGAAAAGCGAAATTTTTTTTTTTTGGAGGTGGACATATCTCTTGATAAAGATGCACAAGCCTAAATCATCGGATAAAGGATGGACTCAGTTGAAAGGGTGAAGTGGTTGGACTTAAGAAGATGGAGAGAAAAAAGGAATTTTCATTTTCTAGGTGGACATATCCTTTACTGCATAAGTACAAGCATATGTCATCAGATAAGGGATGAGCTCAGTTGGGAGGGTAAATTGGTTGGACTATGGAAGATGGAGAGAAAAAGGAACTATTTATTTAGATGGACATATCCTTTGGTGCAGAAGTACAAGCCTACATCGTCCAATTAAGGATGGACTCAGTTGGAAGGATGAAGTGGATGAACTAAGGATAATAGAAAGCAAAAGAAGCTTTTCTTTTACTTTTTTTTTTCTTTTTTTGAGGTGGACATATCCTTTGATGCAAAGTACAAACCTACATCATTGGATAAAAGATGGACTCGGTTGGAATGGTAGAGTGGTTGAACTATGGAGGATGGAGAGAAAAAGGAATAATTTTTTGAGGTGGACATACCCCTTGATGAAGAAGTACAAACCTATATCATCGGATAAAGGATGAATTCAGTTGGAAGGATGAAGTGGTTGAACTAAAGAGGATGAGGGAACATTTTTTTTTCTTCTTTTTTTTTATTTGAGATGGTCTACCTTTGATGCAGAAGTTCTAGCCTACATCATAGGATAAAGGATAGACTCAGTTGGAAGGATTAAGTGGTTGGACTGAGGAAGATGGAAAGAAAGGGGAACTTTTTTGAGGTGGATATATCCTTTGATGCAGAAGTACAAGCCCACATCATCGGATAAAGGATGGAATCAATTGAAAGTATCAAGTGATTGGTCTATGGAATATGGAGAGAGGAAAAGGAACTTTTTTTTTTTTCTTTTTTTTAGGGGGCCATATACTTTGAAGCAGAAGTACAAGCTTACATCATCGGATAATAGATATGGACTTAGTTGAAAGGATCAAGTGGTTGTACTATGAAATATGGAGAGATAAAGGAACTTTTCTTTGAGGAGGACATTTTCTTTTATGCAGAAGTACAAAACTACATCATCGGATAAAGGATGGATTGAATTGGAAGGATCAAGCGGTTGGAGTATGGAAGATGGAGAGAAAAAGGAACTTTTTTTTAGGAGGAAATATCCTTTGATGCAAAAGTACAAGCATACACAGGATAAAGGATTTAGAAATCGTAGTAATAATTGTTTTAAGCAAAAGGTGTGTTTTTTCATTAATAATAACCTATACAAGAATATTTTTACACGAAATTTAAATATATTGACATAAGGTATTAAAATTGATAATTTACTTTATTGCTGTTTTTATTTTTAGCATGTTTTGTGTTTGATGAAACACTATACATCCGTGTTCATGGAAAAATTTCTTATTTGTAACGAAGTAAAAGGAAAGTGGGTTTTCTCTTTACATTAAAAAATACTTCTCATTTTATGTGAAAAGGGCGAATAAAACGTATTTTTTGTAAATAAAATTTCGTTTAATTCAAACAACTCAATTTGAAGTGCTATTGTTATTAATCACATCAGATATCTATTTCTAGTGAAACTAGGGACTTCACTAGAATGTTTGTTTTATGAAAATAATAATATTATGTAATTTTAGTATTGTGGAATAGTCATATGAGGTTTGTGTAGATTTAATTTGTGTTAATTCGAAATTATTTATGTAGATGGTGTTATCATTTGTAAAAACTAGTGTATTTTTTGGTTTATGTAAATTATCACTGGGTTTTACATTCAATTTTGTACATTTTTGTAAATTAAAGATAGAGTGAGCTTTCTAGCAAGGCTAGCAGCTCCTTTTGACGTTTTTTTTTTTTTTTTGTCAATAAATCGTTTGAATTTGAATTCACTGTCTGTATTTGAAACAAATGTTAGAGATTTGGGGTAGGCAAAACAAGTAACAAACATTTTCGTAGGCTGGCACGAAAACGGTGCGACATATCAAAAATATGTATAGAAGAGTAATTATAAGAAATATTGCGTAGGTTATGTCATGTATTGACATATTTTCTGGTAAAGTGAATCCCAAGCGAAATATTTGCAAGCAACTGTTTTTCACCACCTTTTATCCAAGATGGCGGCCAAATCTAGGGCGGTAGAGGGGTGCAAAATGTATTGCTATTAGATACCTCATTACAAAGATAATGAATCTTATTCCAGCTTTCCATGAAATTTTTTCCTTATTCAATCTCATATTGAGTGACCTTCTATTTGAAACTTCCTTCCATTAAAGTCATGCCCCACTCTTATGATTATCTTCTTAAATAAAATAAAATAAGTTTTAAATCAAATCTAATATAACCTCACAAAAAGGTTTTATTCTTATTTCGAAGTTTAACTCCGGAAAAAAAAAACATGACAGAAATTAGAATCAATCATCAATATGATATTCATCCCTTCAACTTGAAAGATAACAGACGAAATACAGATAATCTGCAATCCATTAAAAAATGTTCAATAGAAAGATTCTTTAATCGAACTGGAAAGAATAAATTAATCTAAAGTATTTATAACAAAATAACAAATAACTACACGAATATCAATTATCAACGTCAAATTATGAAACAAATCATCTTTGTTTACACTGGCATAATTATTGTAACTACATATTGGCCACCATATAATACTAACACTGCAGAAACCAGATTGGATTATAATTGTTATATAAATTATTAATAGGAAGTCATGAGTACCCATTACAGCCACCCTAAAGATAATGCATATAAACTTCAAAACCAATAAAATAAGAAGAACCATTATCAAATTTCAAACAACCCAAACCAGAAGAAAAAAAAAAAAAAAAAAACAGCAGCAGCAGCATCGCGAACCCGAAAGCCGAGCGACCTCCTTTCCCGAAACTGGGGGACTCCAGAGGTCCCTAATTCGACAGGACGGAGACAAAACGGGGAAAAGGAGGTTCAAAGGGCCTGTAATGAAGCTTAATTGGATCCTGGAATCACGTTCTGTCGCAAAAGGTGGGCGACCTCCTCCAACCTAAACAGATCTTGTTACCCCTTTACCATTTCTAAGGATCCACTTCTACCCCGTGAAACGACGCATATTGGGTTACTCAAGGTATAAATGACTAAGGAAGAGAAAAAAAAACTTTTACTTGCGACACCCTTTCTGCTCGAGGTGATCCTTTCTTCATAAAACACCGTTCAAGATAGAATAATTATTTTTAAGATGTATCTATTCTTCGTTTATTATAAGGAGAATACAACAAACTGAGAGAGAGAGAGAGAGAGAGAGAGAGAGAGAGAGAGAGAGAGAGAGAGAGAGAGAGAGAGAGAGAGAGAGAGAGAGAGAGAGAGAGAGAGAATTTCGATAATGAGCACTCAACATGAATGCGACAGAACTAGAAAAATTCAGAGATAAAGGCGATATACTCGACCCAAACGGGTGATCCAGGATTCGATTACCCTAAATAAATGAGAAATTTAGTAAGAAAAGTAAACTTTTAAAGATCGTCACCATAGGCATATGATTAAAGAGGTGGGCAAGTCAAATTGGTACAGCAAGATCGTTCATCAACGCTGCAATTTTGTTTAATAAGGAAAAGGGTGAAAAAAAAAAAAATTTGTGTTACTGGAACATTATGGGCCTACGTTAAGAAATTGTTTATAATCATTGAACTTGTTAATTATTTAAGTTTCTAAGGCCACTAGGAAAGACCGACTTTGTAGATCTGATTATTTAGAATAGTAGTTTTTTACAGAGGCAATGAATGGAACAATGTCAAGATTCGGATAAGCTAATACCCAAAACACTCAAGCAAATCCAGGGAACAATTATGGCCCTTACTAAGCAATCACATACATAATTCTATTATGTGAAAGCTATTTCCAATTGAACAAATATATTACAATTCCTAAATAAAATAAATTAGCAAACAAGATTCTTTATTACATGAAAATAAAAAATAGGGTATACTCATCTATCTATGCATAAATACAAAAATAGCAAATTGAAAGTGGTAACTAATAATTGGCAAAAAAAAAGAAGGGGGGGGGGTTTGTCGGGTACATGCTTTTTCCACCTGTCAGCATGAGGTCAACCAAACAGCCATGTCAGGTCGTTGGCGAAGCATTATCAAGATCACGGGGTAGAGGTAACAAGGGATGTAGAGTGATGGGTATCAGATAAGAGATGTCGGAGAAGGGAGAGGCTACGGTATTTAGATGGCAGCGAGAGAGAGAGAGAGAGAGAGAGAGAGAGAGAGAGAGAGAGAGAGAGAGAGAGAGAGAGAGAGAGAGAGAGAGAGAACAAAACTAAAGGGAAATGAGTAGGAAGGAAGATTCCCTTTTACACAATGAGGACGACATCCTGCCAGCGATTAGATATTTTAGATGTTTATAGGATGGGGGACGGTCCGACTGTATGGCATTTGGGTAAGGGGGACCTCTGTCTGATCAAGGAAGGTGTCAAGGCCTTTGAACATATGGGAGTAAAATGGGGACTAATGATGTGAATACAACATGACCTGAGTTCGTGGTTAGAATTGGGTTAAGACATGACGAATAACTTTATATATATATATATATATATATATATATATATATATATATATATATATATATATATATATATATATATATATATATATATATATATATATATAAAAGAAGAAGAAGAAGAAGAAGAAGAAGAAGAAGAAGAAGAAGAAGAAGAAGAAGAAGAAGAAGAAGAAGAAGAAGAAGAAGAAGAAGAAGATGCGCATTCATGAAGAAAAAAGAGAAAGTTTTTTTCTCTATAAATAAATATAAATTAGTATGTATAACTGTCAAACGAAACTTTACGCATGCTGGAATTATTTCATTAACAATGCAAAAAAAATAACATATAGATGGTCGACGAGGTTTTGCAGAAACTTCAGTATTTTCACTATCAAAATTTGTAATTCTATGTCACTATCAAAATTCGTAATTTTATGTTAAATTGCCTAAAAAATTATTCTTGCATATCATCAAAACACAATGCAAACTAAAAAGAACAACAAAACCGACAGATTTGTTATCCATATAACAACAGTGAATGTCTATAAAAATTTTCGTTGATTTCGAAAAAACAACAACTAAGTATATCAAAAAATGTATATTTACAGGACTGAGTATGCCCTAGTCGCTTTGCATAATCCAAACAAGGGAGAAATCATTTGGGTTTTAGAAAAAAAAACATGATTAATTCAGTCACAATTTTTCTCTTTATCACCAAAATCTCGATTTTTTATAAAGTTCTATTGCGGTTTACATTTCGATATGTGTATTTAGCTCTTGTTCTGCTTGCCTAAGAGTTTTCATTCTAAAACCAACACAAATTGACAAGTAAATATGAACAGAGAAACGGGGGGGATAGCTGACCAGATTTGATCGACCTTGCGATAATACTCAACCAGCATATATTCCTTGCATTTACACAATTCATAGCATATACAGTGCACAGCTAAGTATGTATGTATGTGTATGTATATATGTGTGTGTATATATATATATATATATATATATATATATATATATATATATATATATATATACATCTCAATTTGAAGGTCATGAAATATCATCCAACGCTTTTCTCTTGTAATAATGGGAAACAGTTATCTCCTAATATTTCTGAAAATAGTGCATTACGATAAAAATATAACAAAACTTAAATCAATTAATACCTAGAAAATACGAAAAGATCGCATACGTGTCACAACTGGACCAATTTAACTACACCTAAGTGAATGTCGTCTTTTTATAACATTGCACATAGAAAGTATTAGTTACTTTCTATTTGTAATGTTATAAAAAGACGACATTCACTTAGGTGTCGAAGTATGGCATGAAAAAAAAAAATAAACAAAAAAGAAACACAAATACTTATATACACAGTCTTTGTATCTTTAAACCGGGTCTTGGGTCTTGTGTCTTATTAAATACTTCAGTGTCACGACAACCAGACCGACAAAACATGTCGGTTACATGGGTAAGATTGGGCATACACTGCCTCTCTCTCTCTCTCTCTCTCTCTCTCTCTCTCTCTCTCTCTCTCTCGTGGGACTTTCGGGTAGAGCGCCTATCACTCGATGGTATGGCACAGCGTTCGAGTCTCGAACTGAAAGAGAGGGAACTGACCAGGACCCACTACTTAGATCTAAGTGGGTCTTGGAACAGACAGGCACGTTCCTAAAAATTGGGATTGCCTCTGTTCACCTACTCAAAAATGAAGTAACTAGCTGTTGGCCGACCGTTGAGTGTCACATATTGCTCGGAGAGAGTAAGAGAAAGAAAAACTGACAGGAGTATCTATCTCTGTCATAACACTTGCATAACATAAAAAACAGGAGGGCCTCGACAACGTAATCTTCATCTTACAGGGGTGAAACCATTGTAAAGATATTCTCTCTCTCTCTCTCTCTCTCTCTCTCTCTCGAGAGAGAGAGAGAGAGAGAGAGAGAGAGAGAGAGAGAGAGAGAGAGATAAATATCACTAAAGTTAAAAAATTCTGTGATTATGTAGAATTCTATCTTCGGTAATTATAAAATTTTCATAACGCTAGAGTTTACGAAACAATCAAATTCAATACTGAAATACATTTAAGATTTTCTACTGATGATTTCGCTCAGCTAACAACGCTCCTTCATATCTTATGGAAGCAATTTTCAGAGAATTTATTTTACACTAGTATGTAATAATAATAATAATAATAATAATAATAATAATAATAATAATAATAATAATAATAATAATAATAATAATAATAATAATGAAACCATGTTAAAAGTTTTACTGAGAAAGAATTAAAGCACCGGATCGAGTGGTTTTGTTGGACCAAGAAATATTTTTTTTTCTTTGGGAGGGGAAAAAAATCTTGTATAAGGAGGGCATTACATCTATATGATAAACGCTTAGAAAATTTCGCTCCCACAACCTTGGTTTCATTGGTTTAAATCCTGAATCTTGATCGTAAATATTTCTAAAGTTTGAGCAATTTAAAAATAACCTCACAAACTAGATTGCAATTTGGTTTTCGTAAAGGCCCTGGAGCATATGATGCCCTTATTACAATCTACAATTCAATGTTGTACAGAAATCCCTTGATTGTGGTCAGGAAGTTCGTATGATTGGCCTTGATTTTAGCGCTGCCTTTGATCGTGTTAATCATGAGGTCTTTGTTTTCAAACTCAAACAGTTGGGAGTGGGTAGGTCGTATCTTAGCATCATTGTTGAATTCTTAAGTAATAGATCGCAAAGAGTTGTTGTTGATGGGCATCATACTGAGTATAGGAATGTGATATCAGGTGTTCCTCATGGTAGTGTTCTTGGCCCATTACTTTTCATACTATATACACATGACATGTGGTTTGGTCTAGAAAGCAACCTTGTTGCCTATGCAGATGATGCTACTCTCGCTGCATCAATTCCATCTCCTGAAAGTTGATCTGGGGTTGCTGAATCCCTTAATAGAGGTTTAGCTAAAATTAGTGCATGGTGCAAATAATGGGGTATGAAGTTGAATCCTAACAAAACTTGAAGTATGATTGTAAGTAGGCCAAGGACCGTGACTCCTCAACATCCAGATCTGAGCATTGATAAAGTTTCTTTAACTTTGTATGACTTAAAATTTTAGGTGTGATTCTCGACAACAAATTTACTTTTGAGAAACAAATTAGGTCTGTGTCTTTGCACAAATAATTGGCTTACGTAGAAAGTCTTTCAAGATTTTGGGTGATCAATCTATTCTGAAGAAGTGTTTTAATTCTTTTATTTTACCTTGTTTCAAGTATTGTTCTCCTGTCTGGTCTTCAGCTGCTGATTCTCATCTTAATTTGTTGGACAGAAACTTACGGTCTATCAAATTTCTTATTCCTGATCTAGATATTAATCTCTAGCACCGTCGTTCAATTAGTTCATTATGCATGTTGCAAAGGATTTTTTATAATTCTGACCATCCTTTACATTCAGATCTTCCCGGACAGTTCCATCCTATTCGCAATACTAGGTACGCAGTTAATTCTAATAGTCATGCCTTCTCCATCATGAGGCTCAATACTGCACAGTACTCGGGAAGTTTTATTCCAGCTGTGACCAAGTTGTGGAATGATCTTCCTAATCAGCTAGTTGAATCAGTAGATTTTCAAAAGTTCAAACTCACAACAAATGTTTTTTATGCTGAACAGGCTTACATAAGTCCTTTTATAGATTATATATCAAATATGTTATAATGTTTTTAATCTTTTTAAAATATTGTATGTTAATTTTCATTACTTCTTATATCGGTTATTCATTTCCTTATTTCCTTTCCTCACTGGGTTATTTTTCCCTGTTGGAGCCCTTGGGCTTATAACATCTTGCTTTTCCAACTAGGGTTGTAGCTTAGCTAGTAATAATAATAATAATATATATATATATATATATATATATATATATATATACCGAACACACGCGTATTTTTCTTCATGTACGAATATATTCAACATAAATAAGATATTGTTCAAAATATTCCGAGTCTTTGATATTTCAAGACAAATCTACTAAAACTGTTAAAAAAATTAAGGAGGAACGTTTACCGATAATCTTATCCTGACTTTAATTACCAACAGTATCGTAATGAACACTTTATCTGACTCGTACCTGCGTCACCAAATTACATCTCTTAACAACGATTCGCCTAACGAACCATACGCCATAAGGTCTAAACTTAAACAATGGATTCATGAAGGTTGCTGATGCCAATTACCGTCCGTTTCATCTTTACTGGCTCTTGCTGGACCGGCTACTTACCAATAGCTAATGAAGCTTACAGGTTTCTAATAGCAACTCATTCTACTTTACCATTATTTCATTCTGTGGACTTCGCCACAGCTGACACGAGCAGGAACCTCCTTACCTGAAACATAAAAAGAAAAAAACCTTTTGATACATAATGTCGCAGTATTACGGAAATTTTACAACACGAACACTAATAAAAAAATTAATTCAGATTAAAAAATTCATTCTGATTAAAAAGTAAAAAAAAAAATCGTCATTAAGAAAAGATTACCTACATTCGCCGAAAATAATAATATTTTTCAGCTAGCTGATAGGCGCTATGTATAAAAAACATTGTGCAAAAAATTTAAACCAAAAGATAAAAACGAGATATGACGTGAGTGAAGATATCACGAGGAACTAAATATGTCTCTATCTAAAAGATAATCTCCGTATCATATCATGATTCTTCTCACCTGTGCCATTATCTATCTCTCTCTCTCTCTCTCTCTCTCTCTCTCTCTCTCTCTCTCTCTCTCTCAGTAAAAAAGCTTTAACTTCAGCGAATTAAACAATTTTAATGTAACTGCCTATTTTCTTTAATATAAATGCGATATATACCAGACAAATAACAACAAAAATTAAATAAATAATTTTTCTAAAGTTTTGCACTAGCTACATGCTGTTTTACTCTAAATGAAATGTATAGCTCTATCATAAATAGCTTCACAGAGTGAAAATTAAACACACCTAAAAACATATAGGAAAGAAGTTTTCATAATGAAAAAAACTAGAACCACTCATTTAGGGGATAACTTGGGTGATATATTCTAGTTTTGCTTAAGAGTAATATAAATGCATTAAACTATCACTTACTACAAAATAATGAGGAAATCTTCGACGAAATCTTTGATATAAAGATGTATTTTGCAACTGCAAAGTCAGGCGATTTAATTCAGACCCGGAGCCGGGGATAAGGAGGCCATTCATCCACAAGTTGTAAATGGGTCAAAATCGTGTAGTTAATATATGTATCAAAATTAGAAGACGCTGGATAGCAATATGGAATATTGCAATAGGAAACAGTTAAATTAGAAGACGACACACTCGGTGAGGCTAGGGACCCAAAGGAAAGCAGAAGGAACCCTTTCAAGATGCCTACAGTGTATCAGGAGAGATGCACTAACGGCACTACCACACCAACCCCCTCCACGCTCCTGTCAAAGGCGCAAATTTTAACCTAACAAAATGATGGGTTATTGAGAATCTAAAAAAAATGGGTGTATATATGGGGCGAGAAGTTTTTGCAAGGTCCCTCGAGTGATAACTACTGTACACGTGGTACAATGACGGCACTATCCAAGTACAGATTTAAATTTCTTATACTAACAAGAGACAAAAGGATCCATATAAAAAAAAAAAAAACAGGAAAAGTTGCCCCCTCCCTCCAAATAAAGACTTTAATTTAGAGCAACAAGACTATAAAATCTAATCCCAGGGTTATTTGTCTGGTGAGGAAAACGTCTGGTTTCCGGATCAAACATTCACAACAAATGCTCGTCTGCCGAACTTAGTGAAGAGGCAAACTTCTTATCTGTATAAACCGATAAAAGGCTTTAAAATGTTTCTTTATTGCAGAGCAAATTGAAGTTATAAAGTAACAGTAAGATACAAAGGCTAAATATCCAGGTATTGGAGTTTCAATTAATTGTAACGCCAATCACAAAAATATACATTTATTGCTTAGCTGTAAAAAAAAAAATTAAAATTCTATCTAACATAATGTTTGTTATCCATATCTGTTACTTTACATCATTTATAGAATTAAATCATCGACACTAAAGCATCGTTCATTCACTCATACAAACAATATAGGTAGGTAGGGGTTGGTCACGGCACCAGCCATCGTTTGAGATACTACCGCTAAAAAAAATAGTAAGAGTTATGGGGTCCTTTGACGGTCCAGACAGCACTACATTGGATCCTTCTCTCTGGATACGGATCACTTTCCCTTTGTCTACACATATACCGAATAGTCTGGCCTATTCTCCTGTCCTCATACACCTGACAACACAGAGATTACCAAAGAATTCTTCTTCACCCAGGGGGTTGACTACTGCACTGTAAATGTTCAGTGGCTACTTTCCTCTTGGTAAGGGTAGAAGTGACTCTTTAGCTGTGGTAAGCACCTCTTCTAGGCGAAAGACACTCCAAAATCAAGCCATTGTTCTCTAGTCTTGGGTAGTGCCATAGCCTCTGTACCATGGCCTTCCACTGTCTTAGGTTAGAGTTCTCCTCCTGCTTGACGGTACACTCGGGCACACTATTCTATCTAATTTCTCTTCCTCTAGTTTTGTTAAATATTTAAGTTTATATTGAAAATATTTATTTTATTGTTACTGCTCTTAAAATATTTTTTCCTTGTTTCCTTTCCTCACTGGGCTATTTTCCCAGTTGCGGGCCCTGAGCTTATAACATCCTGCTTTTCCAACTAGGGTTGTAGCTTAGATATATATATATATATATATATATATATATGTATGTATAAAATATATATATACATATATATATAATATATATATATAAATTACACTTGCACTTTATTGTCCTTCGGACACGATGAACAGTTGTTAATGAGTACATAAATTAATAATTATCATTTTCAAAATATTTCTTAATTGCTACTTCAAATCATTAACTAATGTTTAAGAGGGCATTAATACGTGGTATATTAAGGCAATTTCTGACCATTCCTTCTTTTCCCTGGCTACGGAGCAATAATTATTTAGGTCGGTTCAGAAAAGTCATTACATCAAATTTGACGTTTCCTTAT
>NC_090751.1:56007045-56019545 GCF_036898095.1 Palaemon carinicauda
CTATAATAATCGCAAGTTAATACTGCTTTCTTAAACGCCGTTAATCCTGCTCTATTCTTTCGGGTCACCAATAAGGCATCCGCAATGCACGATCTATCTTGGGCCTCCTTTCCAATCTTACTGCTGTTTGGTCATCTCTGTAAGTCTTCCAAGAATCTTTCGTCGCCTCTCTTGTCATCTCCAAGGCATTCCATGGTTCTGTTACCCTTACTTTCTGATAATTCAATTTGACTTGCCCTCTCTTTCTTGCATTCGAGAGGTTGGAGGCTAGAGAGGGCTTTACCATCTGGAGAAACCTACAAATAAATAATAATTTTCCCATAAAGAAAACTAAACTAACTCCTGTTATACTGAACACTGAACGTGAATCTAACTTGACATCATTCACTATGCAACAAACTCGTTTTCAAGCACTAACAGCTGCTATATGGGAAGACTTAAAGGATACATTTACATATAAATAGAAAAAAGGTAACGATAGTATCTTTCATTATAAGTTTTTCGTCATGTCAAAAGCTCACATGAGAGAGAGAGAGAGAGAGAGAGAGAGAGAGAGAGAGAGAGAGAGAGAGAGAGAGAGAGAGAGAGAGAGAGATATGGCAAAGGGATATTATATCAAATTGTTATATAATAATTATACAACAGAGGATATTGATGATTTCGTTAACAAAACCTTAAACCTACTAATTGTAGCACACCACATTCTAACCTGAGCGTTTGGTTGCATATTCGCAAACAAATATTATTCATATGTCAGTATAAGTATATATAATTTCATACATTAGATTGATCACCTGTTAAACACTATTTCAGAGGTTGTTTATTTCAAAACAGGCGCACAATAAAAACACATAAGGAGGCCGGGGGGGGGGGGGGAGTAGAAAAATTCCACCTTATTATAATTCAGCAAATCCGTAAGGGTGAGGTTGATACACCAACGACTTTTTTGGACTCCATTAAATGCTGTGGACTTGTGAGTGGGATCTAATGTGGTTCCAGAAATCAGCATCTTGAGTACTAAAACCTCATGGCCACAGGTCAACTTACTCCCACTTCTCGCTCACTAGGGAGGTGGGGCAGTTTTAAAAAAAATTCTATTAAACCTGAGTAGGGTTTCAGCTATGAAACATGAAACGGAAGTCACCTGGCGAAACAGACTACGTTACAAATGTGTGTGTATATATATATATATATATATATATATATATATATATATATATATATATATATATATATATAATGTGTGTGTATGTGTGTATGTGTGTATCATCATCATCATCATCATCATCTCTACCTACGCCTATTGACGCAAAGGGCCTCTGTTAGATTTCGCCGCTTGTCTCAATCTTGAGCATTTAAATCAATGCTTCTCCATTCGTCATATTCAATTCACGCTTCCTAGTACTCAGTCATATAGGCCTGGGTCTTCCAACTCTTCTAGTGCCTTGTGGAGCTCAGTTGAAAGTTTGGTGAGCTAATCTCTCTTGGAGAGTGCGAAAAGCATTCTCAACCCATCTCCATCTACCCCTCACCATGATCTCATCCACATATGGCACTAGAGTAATCTCTCATATATTTTCATTTCTTCTACTGGATTGCCATTCAATATTCTGCTGAGGGCTTTGTTTTCAAATCTACAAAATCTGTTGGATATTGTTTCATTGTCATGACACGACTTGAGTCCATATAGTAACAACGATCTCACTAAAGTTATATAAAGCCTGCTTTCTATATGTAACTTTCAGGCTATTTGATTTCCAAATTTTACTTTACATACATAATATACACACGTATATATATATATATATATATATATATATATATATATATATATATATATATATATATATATATATATATATATATATATAAAAGCATAATTAATTACTTGTCTTATTTTTTTCTCTTGCCTTTGTCACATGTTAAGAGATGGTATTGATTAACCTAAAGTAAATCTTAAAAAAAAAAAAAAAAACACTCATGCAACACGTATCAGCATGAATCTTTTAATATAGTATCAAACACCATTCTTTGGATAACGTGTTTCCTAATTGAACAGATTAATGCATCTTATCTGTAAATATAACTATGTATAGATAATATAGTATGCCTATTGTAAAGAGACTAGAGAGAAAGACTGATGAAAAGCTGAGATTAAGATGTACTGACCAAATCTTCATTTTGAGGCATGTACAGCAATGCATAGTGCGTAGAATATAGAAATCTACTTTTGAAGGTATTTTTAGAGTAAGAAAAAGCCTTAGATAGTGTGCCCTGACCAATTTTGTGGAGGGTCCTGCGTTATAATGGGATTCCTCTTAAATATGTAAATTTGATTAAGTATGCTCATGAGCAGAGTAAGTGCAAAGTTGATGTTAGTGGAGTCCTATCAATTGCAATTGAATTTCCAGTGAACAGCGGAGTACTCCAAGGGAATGTGTTATTGTTAATGTTGTTTATCATCTTCATGGATTTTATAATGCATAGAACAGTTTGAGATGGAGAAGGATTGAACTGGATTGGTAATTGGAAATTAGCTGACATAGAGTATGCTGATGATGCTGTTCTAGTTACCAGAACACCACAGAATTTGCAATGCTTGCTTACCAGAATGCATGAACTATCAAACGAGGTTGGGCTCAAGATAGATAGAAGAAAGACATATGATAAGAAAGGAATATGCATTGGAAGATGAAATATCATTGGAAAGAGAAAGAGAAAGAGAAAGGATTAAGGAAGAAGAATCATTTAAATATTTAGGAACTATAATCTCCAATACAGGGTCATTAGAATTGGAGTTTAGTGAAAGATTAAAAAACGCAATCCAGACAATGGCTAGGTTAAGTAAAATTTGGAAATCAAATCACCAGAAATTACATATAAAAGTCAGACAATATATCAGTTTAGTGATATCTGTTCATATACGAACAAGATTCATAGTAGGACAATGAAACAGATTTAGAAGATTTGAAAACAAAGCCTTCTTCTAGTTAAATGGTGTGGCGGGATGTTGCAACAACCACCCCCACACCCTTAATCACACTAAACAGACAATTGTCTCCGCAACACAAACTTTCCCCTTACGTTATCTGCAGCAGGATTCTTGAACAAAAAGGACATAAAAACAAAACATATCCTTAAGACTATATTCTAAAAAAACTAACACTTAAAACTAGAATCAACTGCATCCAAAAATCTAACACTAAATATACAATAAACACCATTCAAATAAACACAACAAAAAACCAACAAACTTAAAATTACACCGCACACCAACACCAAAATTTGTATGGTTAGATATTATATTCTATGGGACACCAACATTGTCCTCGACACAAAGCCGAACTGTCTTTTACGACAAACTCCCACTATCACAACTACTTCCCTGATTGGGGTCGTGGTTATTATCATCATCATCATCATCATCATCATCATCAACAACAGCAATCGGAATTTCATTCGGTCCGGGTCATCAACAATTGGTCATATTCAGAGTAGCCGTATCAACTTTCTTATCATTAGCCAGGTCGTCAACAATCAATTCCACGTAAAAAAAAAAAAAAAAAAATCTCTCCAAAGAAAGAATTACGGCACAAAAAATAAATAATCACTTCCACGCTGGTAAAATAATAATAATCCAGCACTCAAAGCAGACAACTGCCTCAAGCCGCAGTCAATCGAAAAAAATCACTTGCTCCGAAACATTTACTACTGATCTAACCTAATTAAAAGAAAACAAACAATCTCATTTATATCCACAGTCTTTCTCACAACAAACAATCAATACACTAACTACCTCTCTCTCTCTCTCTCTCTCTCTCTCTCTCTCTCTCTCTCTCTCTCTCTCTCTCTCTCTCTCTCTCGGATTTGGCAAACAAAAACAAAAATTAATCCTCCACAATGGCAGGACAGGATTAGAAATGAAATTATAAAAGAGATTACTCGAGTGCCATAAGTGATTGAGATCTTGGTGAGAGGTAAAGTCAACTCTTTTTAGCGAGGCAGATTTGCACCGAATCTCAGGAGTGACCTTTTAGCTCGGAAACGTTTCCTGCTCGCTGATTGGTTGGACAAGATAATTCTAACCAATCAGGTAGCAGGAAACTTTTTCCGATCTAATAGAGCACCGCTGCGAGTCGGTGCAAATGCGACTCATTAAAAAATTGAGTATAGAAGGATATGGTTTGGGCATGCTCTTCGCACTCCCCAAGAGAGATTAGTTCAACAAACATTTAACTGGGCTCCACAAGGCACCAGAAGAGTTGGCAGATCTAGGCCTAAAAGGCTGAGAACTATGAAGCGTGAAGTGGGAGATTAATAAAAAGCTCAAAATAGATACGACTGGCGAAATCTAACAGAGGCCCTTTGCGTCAATAGGCGTAGGAGGAGATGATATATATATATATATATATATATATATATATATATATATATATATATATATATATATATATATATATATATATATATATATATATATATATATATATATAATATATATATATATAGCACATTGTAACTCAGTGGTTAATGCTAGCCTCACCCATGAGAGACCACAGTTCGCTGGCATGGAATGCAAATCTCTATAAGTACATTTGCGAGAAAAAAAAACCTTTGTGGCCTATTAGATCTGAACAAATAAGGAAATGTCGAAGTTTTATACATTTACATTTTAAGGTACCAATGTCGAAAATATTCATCGTTAACCAAGTCTGTCACTTATCATGCTTAGAACCTTCGCCTTCTAAATACCCATCTCTCCCACCACGACCATCCTAGCTAAATTTTCTGTAGTTTCCCCATACTTATCGGTTCCGCAGTCCTTTTTTATTTTATAATCTGAGAGAGAGAGAGAGAGAGAGAGAGAGAGAGAGAGAGAGAGAGAGAGAGAGAGAGAGAGAGAGAGAGAGAGAGAGAGAGAAGCGCGCGTTGATAATTCTCAACTTCATTTAGGAAATGAAGAGCAAAGCTTTTTGGTCCATCTTCCCATGGCGATACACGAAGTCAAGTGTTCAAATGTCGTGTCACCCGTCTAGACACGGAACACACAATGAGTTGTTTTTGTTCCTGTTTATCAAATTGGAAAAAAAAAAATATGAAAAGAAAAGTAAATCGGCGTAAAAAATATAAATGAAACGTACATACCACATATACAACGTGGAAAACTCCTTTTCTAAACAACATTTTGATCATAACTCGACTTACAACCCTAGTTTTGAGAGAGAGAGAGAGAGAGAGAGAGAGAGAAGAGAGAGAGAGAGAGAGAGAGAGAGAGAGAGAGAGAATGATAAAAATGTTTCCATGAAATTAACACGTGTATAATGCATTATGTATTGTCTACTCATCCTTCATTTATATATTTTTAATTATCGGATCGGTAATCAAAATTAAAACCATTCTAATCTAGTAAGCTCACCGACTTTTATGACTGAGATCCCCTTTTCCAACAAGCTTACAAACCCATAGTGTGATAGATAAAAAATATAATTAAACAGCAATAAACAAAATTATGAGTTATCCCGGGAACGAGTCAAAGTACTTTGGACGGGAAAAAAATTCAAGTCCTTTATAAGACGATATTGAGTCCATTTCACCAAAACATTTTGAATGTTTCCAATTTCTTGTATCGTTGCAATGTTTTGTCATAAAACCAGAAATTGTCTTCGCAGAGGGACTGGAAAATAAAACTGTCAGGAATGTCAATTAGCAGACAAGTGACACAAGAGACCAACTAACTAACAACTCTATGAGGTCAAAGGAGGTCAAGGGAGGTCAGCAGAGGTAAGATGAGTTAAGAATAGGCAGGGTGGAACCCCACGATGCTTTCAAACCAAGCACACCTTTGCATGTTGCAGGAAAACTTACTTGTTGATGTCAGTTAGGTCATTGGGAGATCCGTGAGAGGATGGGAGGGATTTGGATGGGTATATTAACAACAGATTGCCCACCTAAGGAAGAGAGAAGGACACGCCGAAGAGACAGAACTCTGGAGAACAAATTCCACAGAATATAGGAGGGCAATAACAAATATACAAGACAGAATATGTAACCACAAAATAAATGAACCAATGGAACTACCTAATGAAGCAATTAGTTAAACGAGAGCGCAATTAACGAGTCACTACTTTGCAACAGGCACACAGTTTGCTCCCAACATTATCAATGGATGACATTAATTCTGGAAGCAAATGCGAATTACCTGAGCATATATGTTGCCTTTAACAGGCTAGTTCCTTTCACTCTGTAATAGGAAAATAGGCACACGCAGTCACAAGCAAAACATCTTAACATAAAAATTCATTGGGCTATCCAAGAGCCGCCTCCAGAGTCTGAGCGGTTTAGCCGGACCTTTTATGTTTCCAAAGACGAAAGGAAATCCTAAAATAACCAAATCATTATGAAAAACGAAGAATACCAATCCGAGTGTAATGGATGGAGAACGGATGACGAAGATCAACCCGGCTTCTTTCTACATCCTTCCCTTCTTTTCTTTTGTTCTCTTTTAGTGGACAAAGGTATATGCCATGAGGGTCAAACCGTGATGAAACCACCAATGATGAGTATATTAGCCAGATGTAATTGGTATAATTACTCGGTCGTGAAACTCTGCAGAGGAGAAGGAAGAACTACAACCACGTAAGATTGTGTTGCTCAGGTTATTTATGGTTGCAAACCCGACGCACCTCAAAAGATTGGACTTGAACTCGGCATTTCTTTTTCTTTATAGACAGGGACAAACACACAGGTTTCCGATGCTGAATGCATCACAAAAATATTAATTACCTGTACTCATCTATAATTAGAAATTACTATACTTCTGTATGATTATATTTTCAACACTCTTGAATAAGTCAGAAAATATCAACATTAAACATAAAATATTGAAATGGAAGAAAAACGGCCTATCCCATTTCCAAGGCACGTCCGCTATCATGGTCCTCAATGCCAAAACTAGTAAGGAACATTAAAAAATCTTGATAAATAAAATACCTGTTCATGACCAACTAGTTCAAAACAACACGACACCAGACACTCATTGGGAAGAGGATATAGCTATTAACAGAAACCAAGCTTTTAATCTTTATTAGATAATGGGTATAAAGAAATGAAATGTTAGAGCAGCCACGTACAATGATGTATTGAAGGTCAGACAGTGGACAATAGATGCTAACTGAAGAAACCTCTCACGACTCTTTCGTACTTAGGGGAGAGAGAGAGAGAGAGAGAGAGAGAGAGAGAGAGAGAGAGAGAGAGAGAGAGAGAGAGAGAGAGAGAGAGAGAGCGTTTACATACAAAACACATCTGCAAAAGCATTAACATCTTGTCTCAGGTGATGTTAATCTAGGGAGAAACATACTCTCACGGTTATTTTCCCGTCGGAATAATTTTGGAAGCCTACAATCTAAAAGTATCATTAAGATATTTCTAAATGTAATACAAGACACTAGATTTACAATTAGATGATTGTACGGGAATAATAATAATAATATTAATAATAATAATAATAATAATATTAATAATAATAATAATAATAATAATAATTATTATTATTATTATTATTATCTTAATTATAAGAATCCTTGGGATAACAGGATAAACTTCATGTTCATAATAACAATTAAAAGTGAAGGGCGAAGTACAATAATATGAAAACACAAAAAAACTTTAAAGTTTTCCATATTTACTTATAAGACCTCCTGTTTTCGATGAATATAAATTGCTTGCGAGCCTGTGTTCCGGCACCATCTGTCTCAATCTGATAATTAATTACCTACGATGAGTCAGGAAAAAATTTACCCTATCATGAAAGCAACTGAAAATACCGGTATTTCGAAAGCTTTACACCATTCCTAATAGAACACTGGAGTATCAACACAAACATTAAATCAAGTGGCATTTTCCTGAATTAACTATTCATAAAGAACACAGCCAGTGCGCTACCATGCATTATTGAACAAGCACCTATATAAATGTAATAATGTATATTGATGAACACATTTGAATCAAAGACTTCTGTTAAGCAAAGAAAAAAAAATTCAACTGTACGGTTCTAGCACCATTGTTTATTTTTTATCATCAATCGGTATTCATGAAGTATTGTAAACACCACATTAAGGTTTTCATTGGTATTTAAACACCATTGTTTCCCTGAATAAGAGAAAAACATTAAAAAGTAAGATATATGAATAACAATCAATTATATTGACAAAATTTAAAATGTTCAGAATAGACATTTCTATAATTAGTTCTTTTATCGTATGCGAGTCTTCTAATATAACTATGGAAGACAACCTTAAATACAAACGAACTTTTGACGGACCACAATTCATAGGCTCATAATTTTCCCATGACTCGGAACTTATGTATATAGTAGCAATCCTATATAAAACAGCTTTGTATTGTATCTAGTCACTTCATTTACCATTAGACGGAATGATGAGACCTGTTAAATTTTACATTTTCAGCGGTAATTCTAGTAAAGATATATTCAAAGGACCATGGTGCCTAACAGAACTTAAAAGTATCACACTATTCAATATAGTATCACGAAACTTCACAGGTTCTATGGTAAATGAAAAATTTATATTCTTTGTGTCACACGTAGGTAGTCAATCCGACTAGGATCTAACTTTTACGAAACGAACTATCTCAAATTTCGTAGTTTTTACGATTCCCCCAGCATCAATTATGTGCATTAGTCTTCTTTCCCACCGTAATCCCTAGATGAACGGTTGCAGCATCAAGAATAGTTAAGATTTTAGCAGAGTTTTTACGATCGCATGCCCTTGCAATCATCAACCACAGTTAGGCAGCAGTTTCCAGTTATTGGCCGTGGGCTTAGCTTTTCTTTATTTTTTTTTTTTTTTTGTATTTTTTTTTATTTTTTTTAAAAAGAAAACAAGACTGCAAGCAGCAGCTGTCGATTAGTCTCTTTCTACGACGCGCAGGAAGTACGGTGATATATTTTTACACCCCTATTACAGGACCATTTTGTGCCATAAGAGTATCAAACTACAAAACTGTAGATTATCTTTTTTATAGCAGGAAGAACTATAAAATGCCCAGGGACAATACGAACTGTAAATAAACCTGCATTCACATAGAATTTAACAAATGCAAATTTAAATTTGTATCTATTTCATTCATTCACGTGACATGCAGAGAGGCTGAACTATTTTACAATCAGTCGTTATTAAAGCTAGATATAATATATTCGAACAAAAGAACGAGACAACTACAGACCAAAAACAGTATTTCTGGGCTCTGGCACTGCCGTCTCAATATTGAGTCGGCAGTGGCTCTGGGCAACATGTCCAACGACGTTTAGCAACTGAGGGATATCCTCGCAGCTGTACTATAAAGTTCATATCATAAGACGCTGAATTTCAAGATAGAAGAAAGGAAGTGGGGACATACTGAAAGTAAAAGACTAAAAATTCAGTGCAGCTAAGGGACGGTGGACGTTGCCAAGACCATTTAACAATACCTACAGTGCAACATGTAAGCTGCCCTAGGGGCACTACCCATCTAAGAGGTCAAAGGATATTATTTTAGCAGAATTCTTGACCATGGGTATCAACAAATGATGAATTTTAGATGAACCGACTCTTTTCTAAGAATTTCAAATCATAATTAAGTTACTACAAGAATTATTTCCTATTCAGTTTTATTACAGGGAAATCAAAACTTAGCCACTTCATAAGGGAAACTGTTTTCCTTACGGGTATAACATTTGACGTGGGCAAACCCATCTCCCTTTTAGATTAAATTACTTTTCTATTGGTCTAGTGAAAATAAAATAATAGATATGAATAAGGCCAATATACAGAAAGTTAACATACTTGTTTCCTTCATAAAAAGTAAACTCCCTTTTGTTTTAAAAGGTGTAAATCTAATTATTTTATTCCGGCGGGGATATTTTTTGAATTTACTAAAATTGGATAAATATCAAGAGCATCAGATTCGTGCAACCAGGCATGTATCCTTAGATTTCTAAATGGCGTAAATGCAGTACAATTCAACATAAGTAAAGAACATTAATTTTAATGACTGTATTACTTTTATCTTAGCAAAATATTTATACGTGCGGTTTCGTAGTACATAAAAAAAAGTATAAAATAAAGAGTTCCATTAAATCTCATCATATATGAAATTATTTGCGCATGATTAAAAGTATTATCTAAGGAAATGAAGACTAGATAGAATAAAATTGAAATACAGATAAATTCTGATTTAATTCACATTTCTTATAATCAAAACAGATATCTTGAAAAATAATCAAGGCCCATTATAGAAAGACTAAAGATATATATACTGAATATAATCTAGATAAGGACTATTATGCTATCCAATAAACAATTTAATACTCATGTAAACAAGAACATTATGAAATACAATTTGGAAAACGAATGTCTCCAGAAAAAAAATATTAATAAAAACCGAATGAATGAAAAGCATTTTCTACGAAGTAATCTAAATTATTGATATAAAGCATTTAGAATCAATAAGTAAAACGTGACCACGGAAGAAGTTCGTTTAAAACCCTTGAAATAAGAAACGCTGAAAACGGGCATCTATAAATTAAATCCAATGATTTTGGAAAGCCGCTAATAACCAGGTAGGTGATTAGGCCCAGACTCGTAAGTGACCTCATCTGACCACGGCTTTACCCCAATTATCCACGAATCGATCCTGCCACCACTAATTAACACATTTCTTTGTAATTATTATCAATGAGTTGATGTAAGCCAGAGTCGTACATAAAATAGGAATTCTCTCGTCGTTTTAATTAACACTAAAATGAAGTCATGAGACTAACTCTAATTAGCCATTTTATGAAAGTGTTCACCTTCAGTAATGAGGAACCTTTTGCCCTGTAGCTAACTATGACGAAATTACCAAGCGCACATTAATTACTTCCTTATCACGAGAATGTCAATGGAATATGGCTTCTTCAACCCCACAACTCTCTCTCTCTCTCTCACTCTCTCTCTCTCTCTCTCTCTCTCTCTCTCTCTCTCTCTCTCCTCTCTCTCTCTCTCTCTCTCTCTCTCCGTTTGTGTAAAACTTGTATTTTACGATCGTAATTACTCTTGGCTTGGATCTTGTCTATTTTCTGTGAAAAACCGATATAAAAACACTTTAAGAAATAAGGAAGACAGCTTCCCTACCTTTGGCCTTTAAAATCTCTTACGTTTTAATATTTGTGTAAACAGCAGGTTGCTATATACATTTTTTTTTTTTGCGCCAGGAGAAAATTTTAGTGTAATAACAGAAAGATTTATTGAAAGTAGTTGTTGCTTAAATTTGTAAGAATGTGGATCTTTAATGACGCATAATATCTAGCTAATTTTCACACACACACACACACACACACATATATATATATATATATATATATATATATATATATATATATATATATATATATATATATATTATATATATATATATGTATATATATGTGTATATATATGTATATATAAATATATATTTGTATATATACATATATATATATATACATATATATATATATACATATATATATATATAATATATATATATATATATATATATATATATATATATATATATATATATATATATATTGTATTACAGTATTCCTGTAAGTATAGGGCCAGAATTCAAATTTAATGGGGCATTTACCAATCTGATTGTAACTTGTGTTGTTTACAGAGAGAGAGAGAGAGAGAGAGAGAGAGAGAGAGAGAGAGAGAGAGAGAGAGAGAGAGAGAGAGAGACTTTCGTTAAACATGCGCCTTAAAAGATTTAAGAACAAAGCAACGGACAAGGAAACCACCAGGAATAAAAATGGCAAAGTTTCGGCATCGTGCAAACTTTTTCACGAGTGACGCGACGAACGTCAATTCTCCTTTATCTTATCAAGCATTTACCTCGTCGAGATAGCAAAATCTAACGTCATTCGTTTTGATGACTCTTTCTTCTTCTCTTCCAGCGCTTCAACTTTGGAAACAAACCCCCATCGTCTGCACCTCCAATGACCTGTGGCTTGTCATCTGTGAGAAGGGGCCGTTTATAAATACCGTACTTTCTCCTGATATTTTACCATCACTACTATTGCTAAAAAGAAATAATACAATAGCAATAACATCACTGGCATTAATCCCTGAAATGTACAAAAACTAAAAACACACATTAATAATTAAACTACATTAGAGAGAGAGAGAGAGAGAGAGAGAGAGAGAGAGAGAGAGAAGAGAGAGAGAGAGAGAGAGAGAGAGAGAGAGAGAGAGTTCATATCATAAACCTTTCAATATAAATTGTACAAATCTTGCTTTCGCTAATATATACTTCAACGACGCTTTTTACACGAGTAAAACTATGTTCTTACCTGAATTGTTATCTTTATGATAATGTAATAATATCAAACTCATATGAATGAAATACGATGCAGTCTATGGTCTCCCTTTATCTTAAAATCTTACTGTATATCTACACTTATTTATAAGTTCAAAAGT
>NC_090751.1:56024545-56027045 GCF_036898095.1 Palaemon carinicauda
CTTTGATTAATTGCAGGTGGTAAATTAAATTCCAAGATTTGATCATCCCCGAATTTATTATTCGTTCATTCTCATGACCTTCGCAAAGAGTCATCATGTTTTATGTCCACACTATGCCTTTGGGCGTAAGACACATCATTTCAGATAATTTCTCTCTCTCTCTCTCTCTCTCTCTCTCTCTCTCTCTCTCTCTCTCTCTCTCTCTCTCTCTCTCTCTCTCTCTCTCTCAGTTAAAAGGATTGAGAAAATTAATATACATTTCTAATGAGCTAAAATAATTACCTAAACCCTAAAGGGTAAGATCTGGCATTTTTTTCCATAAAATAATAAATCACCTAATAATTGAACATAATATACCCAACAATCAATTCAACACTCAATGACGTGGATGAATGCATGTATGTATGTGTGTGTATATATATATATATATATATATATATATATATATATATATATATATATATACGTATGTATGTATGTATGTATGTATGTATATATACAGTATATATATATATAATATATATATATATATATATATATATATATATATATATATATATATATATATATATATATATGTGTGTGTGTGTGTGTGTGTGTTTTATGCCTATAAAATATAAAGTATTCAAAACTTTAAAAAATTGGCTAAATGGCGCAATATGACTAATACAACAAAATCTAAAATAAAAATGAAAACACTCGAACCACTGGTTGATTGGCGAGTAAAAGCGGCGACAATGACTGAAAAAATATTAACAGTAACACAAAAACCAAACCAGAAGCAAGGAAAAATTAAAGTATATACAATACCCAAAAATGCGGCATTAATAATAATAATAATAATAATAATAATAATAATAATAATAATAATTAATAATAATAATAATAATAATAATTATAATAATGATAATAATAATAATAATCTTTAGTCATATCGATATAGATTTTTTAAAAATTTAGTTCATCTTAATCTACTCTCTCCTTGTCCTAATACTAATTCGAATAACAATCAAACTGTTGCAGTGCTAATGATAATGACAATGATAAAATTAGCTAAATACTCGTGGTCAGAAATACCAGAAGCCGGCACAAACTCGTTCCGGATCATAGGTTCTGAATCACTCTAGTATGACTAGCCAAGAGGTTCCAAGAAAACTCATGTAGTTCATGAACGCGTTTTTGCACTTGCAGCTGGTCAAAGAAAATTAAGATGTTTACTCACACTGATTATACGTTGTATGTGAATAGACAAGAAAGTCAAATACAGCAAAATTATTGGAAGAAAGTACCAAAGTTGGGAAAGATACAAAAAGCTTTCACAGGGCATGGGTTGTCAAGATATGAGGGAGGACAGTTTTGATGGTTCTAATTAATATACGGTGAAAAGATAAAAGCTTTCCTTTTTCCTATTTATCTATTTCCTATCCACGCACACACACTATATATATATATATATATATATATATATATATATATATATATATATATATATATATAATTATATATATATATATATTATATAATATATAAATATATATATATATATATATATATATATATATATATATATATATATATATATATATATATATATATGTATATATATATATACTCAGTGGCAAGTTTGGTGATAAAGTAGTGGCCAATATTACAGACACATGGAATGGAACATACTCATGGACACTGTCATATATATATATATATATATATATATATATATATATATATATATAGATTATCTTAAAAATTGAAGCAAAAAATCAAATAGTAAAGATTGGTGTTTGCCAAGTTTGTTTTATTGATAAAGTAGATAAAGAATATTACAAAAGATTTTCAGCAATTGGAAGGATGGCGCCAACATAGCTCAACCTGGATACTGTCGTATGCCAAAAGAGGAAACACTTTCACATTGGAGTGAATAATTTCTAGCAGTCTCCTAAACTGAAAAAATATACTGTATATAACTTAAATATTGTTGATGTTGAGACCACTCTTCTTAGTTTTCTAAAAGGCAGATACAATATCCAGCTCTCCACAAAATTACAAATGATTTAACCACATAAAATACCCTAAGCTAGAATCTACCAATAAACTTCGTGACTTTACAACCACGTAGCTCATTTGGATACTCGACTAAATAATACCAATATCTTACCGACGATGTTCTGGCCTCACTTGACCACACCCCTGCACAAGGAAAGAACACAACTCGGGAGGAACGATGATCCCAGATGGGGATCGTGGGATTGGGGATAGGGTAAGGATGATGAGCTTAGATGACAGCAGGGGGAACACAAGAGTGTATATAGGGTAAGAAAAGTGGAGGGGGTTGAGGAGAAAAGAAGAAGAGGAATCGCGTGCACTAAAAGGCGACTCCCAGCCCGACTACACCTCACGCAGGAATGGTTCGAGTCACTCGAGATGGGAGTTTATCGCCACGAAGTGACCTGGTAAGAGATGCTCTTATCTACTATTGCGGTCGTAATGTTTTCATGTAACT
>NC_090751.1:56034545-56067045 GCF_036898095.1 Palaemon carinicauda
CAAACTTAAAATTATCATCAAACATAAAATTCATATTTGATTATTCGCCCAAACGGAACAAACAAAAAATTCTGAAATAAATGATTAAATCTAGAAAAAAAAAAATTCTATTCAAAAAAGAAATTGAACGCTCGCGTGCATTCTGCATCCGTGTCCATAAAAAACAAAATAAGTTAAGTATGAACAAATATTCAGATATTTCATATAAACAAGGCTCTAAAATTCAAAGGTCTGTTGTCCCTCAGAGTTATGAAGACTCTTGATTTGCACTGTCCATTTGTTCTTGACAAGACTCGCCTGGTGATAAGGATATGAAGCTTTGAAAGATTAACAACGCGATTCTTATCTGAGTATTTTCTGCTGATGATATCAAAGAGAAAGATCAGTCAAAATTATCTTCATTAACAGCTATTGTGACCCAAGATATTTCGTATACAATGATGTGAGAACTGTAAATGTTTTGCATTTGTGTGTGAATCTTACATTAATTCATACACATTTTCTAAGAGCGATTTATGCATTGTACCCAAATATTTCCATGCCATATAATCCTCATATAAACACACACACACACACAAACACGCACACACACACACATTATATATATATATATATATATATATATATATATATATATATATATATATATATATATATATATATATATATATACACACACACACACCCACGAAATAAAGTAGCCAGCAAACCGTTATACTCCACAAAATAAAGTCCTACGGTCCCTGTTATGTATAAAAATTAAATACTACTGTGCATGCAAAATCGTTAAAGACCAATCATATTTTCAAAGATTTAATGTCCCCGAAAGATAATTCAATCAAGCAAGTAACTTAAGGTGTAGGACATGATTGTAAGCTTATGATAATCTTTCTTTTTACGCAGGCTTACACTTTTTATTAGCAGTGGGAGGTCAAATGTGCTACAAACCACGTCTACTTTATTTCTCTTTAAAGTCCCCAACTCAAATATTCGATACGCGCACACACACACACACACACACACACACACACACATACATATATATATATATATATATATATATATATATATATATATATATATATATATATATATATATATATATATATATATATATATATATATATACTCACTCACTCACTCACTAAATCCCGTCCGGAATTCTCCGGGTTGGGTCCTGCATCTGATATCGCCATTCTCTCCATAGACTCCTATCCAATGCCATCTGTGCCAGCTGCTGAAATGTCTCGCCTCTATTAGCTTTCTTGAAGGTTTTCACCCATGTATCTCTTGGTCGTCCTCTCGGTCTATTTCCGGCCACTTCACCATGAAGCACTATCTTTGGCCATCTGTCCTGTTCCATCCTCTGTACATGCCCAAACCATCTCCTCTGAATATCTTCCACTCTAATCAGAATTGTGTCCTCAACACCAGCCATTTCTCTCACTCTCTCGTTCGTAATTCTGTCCTCCCATCTTACACCACAGATTCTTCTCAGACATTTCATTTCAAAGGCTAACAACTTTTTCTCTTCTCTCTTCTTCAGTATCCAGCATTCAGCACCGTATATCACTGTGGGGATTACTATTGCTCTTAATAGCCTAATTTTCAACTTAATGGATATATTTCTATCTTTCCAGATTCTTCTTAGCCTTCCAAATGCTTTCTGGCCACTTGAGATTCGGTCTTGAATTGCTCTTTCCATCTTTCCATCTGCTGTGAAAAACACTCCCAAATATTTAAACTCATTGACTTGTTCCACTTCTCCCTCTGATAGCTGTATTTCTAAGGCCTCTCTCTGGCGTCCAATTTTCATACTTTTGGTTTTCTCTCTATTTATCACTAATTCATACCTACTGCACTGCTCCTCCACCATTCTCAACACTCTCTGAAGTTCTTCCTTAGTTTCTGCTAAAAGCACTATGTCATCTGCATACCTCATGTTAGATATTTTTGTCCCTCCTATATCTATTCCACCCTCATAATCTCCAAGTGCCATTTTCATAACCCATTCCAAGTATAGGTTGAAGAGGTGTGGTGATAGTGGGCAACCCTGTATAACCCCACCAGTGGTTATGAACTCTTCTGTCAAACACTTTCCTTTTCTTACTCTAGCCGATGTCCTTTCATAAAATCTCATGATGGTTTCCAGTATTTTTGGTTCTAATCCCCATTCCTTCAAAATCCTGATCATTCCTTCCCTCCATATGGAGTCAAACGCTTGCCTGAAGTCAATAAATACACAATACAGATCTTTTTCCTTCTCCCAGAATTTTTCTATGATTTGTGAGAATGTGAATACATGATCAATTGTTCCTCTACCCGCCCTAAATCCTGCTTGACCCTCATCAATTATATCCTCTTCTTGCCTTGCTATTCTACTTTGTATGATTTTTGCTAAAACTTTATAAGCATGTGTTAATAGACTGATAGGCCTATAATTTTTGCATAAGGTGGTGTCCCCTTTCTTGTGTGTTGGAATTATAATGTTTTCAGTCCAATCATTTGGAGCTGCTTGTCCATCTACTATATCCCTGCATAAATCACACAACCATCTTTCTACCATTTCACCGCCAGCTTCAAGCAATTCCTTAGGTAGTCCATCTATTCCTGGTGCTTTCCCACTTGACATAGCTCTTAAAGCTTTTCCCACTTCTTCTATCAGGAGATCTGGCGTTTCCTGTATGTTCCATAGCTCTCCTCTTAGTTCTGGATAATCTTCTCCAGTTACACACACACATATATATACATATACATATATGTATATATATATGTATATATATATATATATATATATATATATATATATATATATATATATATATATATATATATATATATATATATACACATATACATATATATATATATATATATATATATATATATATATATATATATATATATATATATATATATATATGAATACACATGTACTTTTATAAACATAAACATCAATACACATATACACACAAAAACATACATATATATCCGTGTGTGAATACGTATATACAGTATTTTCTTAGTAAAAGCGTGAGAAAAATTTAAGTATTTAACCGATTAATCAAATCATTAAGCCTTCAGGAACTGAAATATCGCATATAACCACTTTTACGTACCGACCAATAAGTTTACTTTGTACACCAATACTAATGAACTATGATTTGCTCGATTTATATTACATAGGTCCATAAAGACCATCATAAAAAAATCACCAATAGTCAAGGGTATTATTTTAGCACAAGCTTATACATATTCTTCAAGACAATGGAAACTGAAATGAACCTTGACAGGAAACATTCAAGTTTATTTATTAACCACAACAAAATGTCAAAGTATATATACAAGGAAGCATGCACAAAATCAATTTGGTCTAATGAAGGCACGCTTTTCCCAGACAATATCTACTCCATGTGAAATATCATCCCTACGCGATGTCATACATCAATACAAGAGAGAGAGAGAGAGAGAGAGAGAGAGAGAGAGAGAGAGAGAGAGAGAGAGAGAGAGAGAGAGAGCCTTTTGTTTAAAATTTTATTATTGGTGGCAAACAATATAGGAGGATGCACTTTTACAATCGGCTGGCGTCATCGATATTGAAACAACTCTCATTTATTGGAGAGGTTTTCATTAAAAGGAATATTATTAAATTTGGAATCTGCGACGTGAGGTGGAAGGGAAGTAGGAATGAAAGTACAGACACACAAGAGGAAGAGGTCAGGACGTTCATTTTTTATGATTTATTGATGAGACGTTTTAATCGACGAGACTCATGATAGAAAATTTCTCTATTACAATTTTAAATTTTGATTTTCTTGACTCTCTAGTGTGCTCCTCCTTAGTTCAATTCATAGGTCAGTAAACGTAGTGGATTTCGTTAGAAATATGCCTCGTATTTGATTTTGAAGAACTAAAGATTTCTCATTTATCATCGGCGATATATTTCCAAATACTAATATAAATTAATTTACTAATGATTCACGCAATTGTCTTCATCATTTTAATAAATAAAAGAAACGCAGGAGATTAATATAAATAGTTACTCTTATCGTTTATCGTAATGGGAAACTCAAGATATATTTTAGATATATATATAAAATTACTGCAAAAGCCCAATGTGTACAGCAGTGTACAAGTATTATTTACAACGTGCGGAGACAAAAAAAAAATATCTCGAAACGCTGTGTAAAAAATCACAATAGTTAAGCCAGAGAATAATTTTTTTTACACAGAAAAAAATAAGTATTTCACTGAAGTTCTAAGAAATGTAAAATTCACAACAGAGGAGCGGGACAAAAGATTTATTCAAAAAACGGTTTAGGTTGACATCAGAAAAGTTTATCAAAAAGTCTGAGAAAATTTAAAATTAATTAACCTTTCAGGGAGAATCCCCTTCTACCACAACCTCTTTCCATATAAATACCACTTGCAAGGTTTTGATACAGAGGATATTTTTTTTTCTTTTTTTTGCAAAATTTCTCGTCGCAAGATGTCCCATTGTTATTGAATGCTTCAAATGCTCTACCGTTACTTGATTTTTTCTTTTTCTTTTTTTTAGGAAGATATAGTTTCCTTCTTTATTTGTCCTTTTTCCCTCTCCTTTACATACATAATAAATTAGTTAATGACACTAATCATCTACAACAGCAATACTACTACACTTAATTCCCATGAAAATACATAATTAATCATGTCATTGACTTTGGACATGCATCATTACATCAAATAGAATAAAATTGGGCTATTTCCTTATCAAGATAGCGACTGAAAATTTATATGGCTAAAAAATAAAATACAACGTAGTCACTTTCAGAGCTTTTTCTGCCTTAGGAAACAACAACTATAATGATAACATGATTCGGCCATTTTAAGGAACACGACTTTAATACGTACATATCATCATCAGACGTTGCTAGTCTACTGCAGGACAAAGGCTTAAGACATGTCCTTTCACAAGCGTCTCCTTGTGGTCTTTCTATGCCAGTCCACACACGCAAAACTTTCTTAGTTCATCAATCCGCCGTCTTCTCTTCCTTCCCCTGGTTCTTTAGCATGCTCTAGGGATCCATTCTGTTATTCCTAATGTCCATCTATTATCTGTCCTTCTCATTATATGCCCTGCTTATGTCCATTTCTTTTTCTTTAGTTTACTCTCATATTCATGTTGCTCTTCTTCCGTCCCTTAGGGTTATTACCATCATTATTCTTTCCATAGCTCTTTGAGTTGTAACTAGCTTATGTTCTAAGGCTTTAGAAAGGCTCCAAGTATCTGATGCAAAAGTTATAACTGTTAGGACCTTCATAATAAATACTTTTTTTTTTTCGTTTACCAAAAACTCTCCATCCCATGATTATCCTTCGCTCGGTTTCAGTCTCATATCATAGGGAAACACTTACTGCCTCTGCTTGAGTACGTATATTCATTACCAATCTCTAAAGGTTCGCCCATGAGCCTTATTGGTTGTGTCTGCATTTTCATTGAACACTATCTCAGTTTTAGTCATATTTCATTTTCAGTCCAACATTACTGCTTTCTCTATTCAAATCTTCTATCATCGTTTGCAATTCCTCCCATGATTCACTAATCAGAACTACATCCTCTGCAAATCTTAAGTTGTTAAGGTATTCTCCATTAATATTAATTCCTACATTTTCACAATCTAATCTTTTTAAAACGTGTAGGCATGCTGTGAATAATCTAGGAGAAATGGGGATCTCCCTGTTTTACTCCTTTCTCAAACGGAAATTTTCTCACTAACTTTCAGCAATTTCAGAACTGCTGTAATTCCTGTATGGATATCTTCAAGAGTTCTAACATAAGATTAATCTATTCCCTTTCTTTGAAGGGTTTCGTTATTGCTGAAGCTTTAACAGAAACAAAATCAGTCTTAGTCTATAAATGCCATACATAGTGGTTTGTCATACCCTGTTGATTTTTACATGGTTAATTACATGGATATAGTCAATTGTTGAATACCCACTAATAAAGCCTGCCTGCTCTTTTGGTTGATTAAGGTCTAGCTGTCTTTCTATTCGTCCAAATATGATCTTTGTGAATATTTTACATATTACTGAAAGTAAAATTATTTGGCGGTAATTTTTCATGCTTTTGAGTCTCCCTTTTTGTGAATTAGTATAAAGTTTTGCCAAGGTGTAGGTATAGACTATTCTTGCAATCATTTTGTGTAAAGTTCAGTGAGGATTACTACTATCAAATCTCCTCCATCTTTTATTGAATCGATTGTTTGCCTCTTTTCCTGCATTTCAATACTTTCTATACTTCCCCTACTATTACTTTTGGTACCGGCTCCGGGGTTTCATCATTTCTATTGGCAAAGTTTTTACTTATATCACTACTGTATAGCATTGTATAGCAAACTTCTGCAATTTTTACCACTACAGATGTTTTGTTGACATTTCCATTTTTATCCTTTCAAGCAAACACCTGTTGGCGCCCCGATACAAGTCCTCTTTTCATTAACTTGATACTTCTTCCATTCTTTAGTGTTTCCTCAATTTTGGTCTGATTGTGTTACTGAATGTCTTGGGCTTTTAATATGTTTATTATTTCAGGTGATTTTGCTCATTCTATTTCATATCTCTTGGATTTTACCCTCATACCCAATATTTTCTTTATTAGGTTTTTGGTCTTTTCTGATAGTTTTCCTTGATCTTGTTTAAGATCTGTTCCATCTCTCCCATGTGCTGATTCCAATAAAAATTTCTTGAATTACAGTTTATTTATTCTTTACTTTCTTCCATTTCATCATGTAGCTGGGAGTAAATATTTTGTGATGCTATACTACACATATCAATTTTTTTTTTCTTATTTCAAGTGTGTTAATTTCTTTCTTTAGTTTTTCTCTTTCTTTCCTTAGATCTAAACAAATTTTGCTTCTCACCATTCTATGGTCGCGTGACTTTAATTTTTTCTTAAGTCACATCTTTAACTTCATTAACACACACACACCCATATATATATATATATATATATATATATATATATATATATATATATATATATATATATATATATATATATATATGAATGAGAGAGAGAGAGAGAGAGAGAGAGAGAGAGAGAGAGAGAGAGAGAGAGAGATGAGCGACCTTTAACTCTCTTGTTCCTCTTCTAATTAATTCTCCAATTCGTTCTATTGAGCATCTATATTCACGTTTAGTAACCTAATCTCTCTGTCCCTTCCAAGCAAAACAAACATCTTACATAAAGCTTCCGCGCAACAATGAAATGGTAAAGTTCAATGTATTTCATTCTTCAAAAAAACCTTGAGAGCGCTACCTTCCATTTATTTTATTCATTTTCTTAGGCACTTTTCAAGTCTTATCTGTTCAGTAATCAACCAGTTTCAGACTTTAATTTCATCTCCTTGTCGACATTATTGTCTGTCTATCTGTCGGACTGTATACGTAACTGCCTACACTCCTGTCCTTTACCTGTCAGTAAAGTCCGTCTAGCTACTTGGCTCTTTGCTTACCAAGCTGTTTACTTCCACCTCTCTCTCTCTCTCTCTCTCTCTCTCTCTCTCTCTCTCTCTCTCTCTCTCTCTCTCTCTCTCTCTCGACTTTACATTCGTCTGCGACATCTACCTGTTTCAAAGGAATCGTAGGAAAGTGGCATGTGCCACTGAAGATAGCTGATTTTCACAAATAAATTATTACAAAATGACTATGTAACTTTGTACTTACAATCGATGATCTCTCCTGATAAAGTAATGGTAGGTCTTGCCCATTTCTGTAATTAAGGAAGCTCCTTTTTTTCATATGAACATATGAACTTTGGCTAAAATTTTACTTACTTCTTTTGATCATCATTTCTTTTTTATTGAAATCCATATAGAAGGCGTACACTTGAAATCTACACAATAGCTAAATTTGTTAAATCATTTACCAAAGCCGGACTTCCCTCATTTTCTTTAAAGAATATACAACTGCTAATAGTTCAAGTATATGTATACAATAAAATGTTGAAAAAAAAAAAGGTGCGTTACGATTCAATATAATAATGTCTGAAAGCTTTGATAATGTTATCGGTGTATCATTAAATGGTGAAGAAATAATGGAATATTTTACCTGAAAATAACACAAAAATAACCAAGGTTACTAAAGGAGAAATCTCCTTACTTACGATATACCTACTCTACATGACACGAAACGCATTTTCATGATTCCATGCAACAAGTAAATCCATCCTCAAGAATGGCTACTTTGAAAAAAAAAAAGAGCCCTTATGAGAAAAAAAAACACTAACAAAGCCTTGCAAGGTGTTTAGCAGATGACTTCTCCCACTTTACACTATGCAATAATGTATTTGGATTTGAGATGAAAAAATTTGATTTTCAAAACGAAAACAAGATAACATAAAAGTTTACTATGACACGACACAAGATCACTTTATGTTTCAAGAATCAATTAACTACATCTTTCTCAATGCTATCGTCACGAAATTCTATATCTCCTTAAAAGGTTCACAAAAAGAATTGGATAATTTTGAAAAGGTAAAATAATTATGAATTATGTTTATACTAAATGACGTCTCTCTTCCTCACGTCATCACTTGTCCGATGAGTATCGCCTTTTAAGGAAATTTCTGAGCTGACAGGCTTCTGACGACACTTAACTGATGAGCTGACAAGAGTTCTGAAGATGACAGTTTTCCTGAGTTCATCCTTTGCAACGCTGCTACTGCTAACGGAAAGACAACTTCATGTCATATTTATTAGATAACACCCAACCCAGGGACACAAATTTAAGCCCTGTGTGGAGTCAGGAAAGACACAAAATCACTGTCATCGCACAATAAATAACTCCAGAGTTGAAAAAAGGACGAATACATAAAAGCAAAAATAAAAAGATATTATGGCCTAAATGAACAGGTCATACCTCGATTCTTAAAATGTACATATTAGTAGTATGAGCGGAGGTTATAAGCAAGGTAATAAACATACACACACACATATATAGCGTATATATATATATATATATATATATATATATATATATATATATATATATATATATATATATATATATATATATATATATATATATATATATTCTTACGAAGCTGATCTTCGTGAGAGTAGAATATTCTATTCACATATTTTATTTGTGTATTTAAGAGATGTATAACCAGCTCGTAAGGTGAGTTCCACTCACGTACGATTAAGTAATGTATGTAAATTACAATAGACTGTCGTCATTTATTTAATTTTATTTCCATTCAGTTCCATATACGTAAATTTAAGTTATTTTAAAGAATTGAATTTTCATTTCACGTAATCTTGTTAAAAGGTATGCTGTATGACAGACACGCTAGGGATTGCATCATGTTTCCATGTGGTTGGAAGAGACAGGAAAATTCTAAACTAGAGTTTAATCTTTTCTTTAATGTTGGGAGAGGAGGCAGGCGGAGATAGTCCAGAGTTGCCTCGGAAGCAACGTTAGTACCCCTTCTTCGAATTGGTAAGCTGGCAACATTACGGCGCTGGAGCCATGCCCCACGCTACGAGAATGATTTAAAAGAAATTTCCAGATGAATTAAGTTAATTTAAATAGAGCCTAGCAATGCATAAGAAGCAGAAGAGATCAAGCCTAACACTCAGAAGAGCCATAGTCCGACAGTCCTCTCCAGCCTCTAACCAGCAACTACGTGCTTAATGTCTCCTCTTACGTCCTTTGGGCTCACACAATGTTACAGAACGGTTAAGCAAAGAATAAATGCACTTAATTTTTAACCAAATCAAAAAAAAAAAAAAAAAAAAAAAATAATAATAATAAAAAAAAAAAATAAACTGTACTCACAAATACACTCCATTTCTTTCAAATTAAACCACAAAAATATCACTATGTTTAACATGCACTATACAGGGCATAAGTTGGAGAGAAATCCCTATGGATGAAGAGGTGCTGGTGAGAGAAAAGTCGGACGTTGGCTCTTACAGAATGTCAGGCTGGATTTCTGTCCTAAGCATGGAATTTCCCAGTGAATCATTCTCGAAGCGGGGGCATGGCTCTCGCAGCATCAGGTTGCCAACTAGGCAGTTTGAAGTAGGGTTCTATCATCGCCTGACAAGGCAACCCTCTCAGCTAACTCCACCCCCCACCTCTCATAACATTAAAAAGAAAGAGTAAGTTTAGTCTAGAACCTTCAGGCCATTTCCAACCACGTGGAAACATGATGCAATCTCTAGCGTTTATACTTTGTGTGTGTCATAAATACCTTTTAACAAGTTACACAAGACTTCGTAACCAAACTATGTGAAATGAAAATTAATTCTTTAAAATAACCTTCATTTACATGTAGGGAAGTGAATGAAAATACAACCAAATGAACGACGACAATCTTATTAATTTACATATAATTACTTAATCCTACATGAGTGGATCTCACCTTACGAGCTGGCTATACATCTCTTAAATATACAAATGAAATACATGAATAAAATAATCTATTTATGTTATACCAGTTTCGTAATAATATATATATATATATATATATATATATATATATATATATATATATATATATATATATATATATATATATATAGTGTTTGTGTGCGTGTGGGCGCGTGTGTTTTCAAAAGTGCCATGAGTATGAACATAATGGAAATTCTTGTCTGTAATGAGGTTTTACAACTCAACTCTTATTACTCCATCCAACTAACCTTGTACGAGAAGTGAAAAGCCTTCATATATAATGTTTAAAAATCCTCCCACCCATCATTAAAGGTAATATGATTTACTTGTTTCCCTTGAATATTCCTTCCACCACCTTCCATCATCCCCTTTGCACCAACCCCTTGCCCTTCCACCCCCACCTTTCTTATTCACGTGTGTCCTCACTTAATCACATTAGCAAGCAGCTCACGAGGCCTGACCATCAAGGGCACTTCTCCTTGTCATCCCTAAAAGAACCCAGAGAAGGATACTTATTTCCGTCAGCTGTTGTGACAACCCAGGGACGATATTAATGGCCTTAATAAGGTGAACGACTATGTTTTTATATGACAAATGCAAAAATCAATTGCTCTACCTATATCCATTGTCAACCACATCTTTTTCTCTCTTTCTGTTAGTGTGCTTGTATGTATATATGAATGGTCATTTTTAATAGATGTCTCAAGAAAAAAAAATTTAATCTTTACATTCAGCACTACAACGAGAAATGAGTGAAAAAATATATGTGATTATGTATGTATATATGTATCATATATTCACACTTACACACCCCCACGTGTACACATACAATATTCTGCATATATATATATATATATATATATATATATATATATATATATATATATATATATATATATATATATATATATATATATACATATATATATAATATACACACATATATATATACATAATATTATATATATATATATATATATATATATATATATATGCAAATGTCATGCAATACCGTTAATCTTAATTTACAAAATATGCTCTCATTTTCTTGCACTGAAGCAACAAAATATATATAGGAAAAATTATTTAATATTTTATAATAGATTTCCTCAAAATATGACGGTAGAAAATTTGATCCCCTCAAAAAATAAATTTCCACTATAGACCACAATCTATCATCTAAATTATCATATTAATCTTACCATCATTATTCATTCTATAATCATCAGAAATTTTATCTCTCTCATTTTCATATCTGCAATTAACATTGCAGTAATAATATTAACAACTGTACACATTTTACTCTATTCTCCATTCACTGCAAACAAATTGTGACTTTTATTTTGTGTTGAAGTGTCCGCTGGTTACATCAAAACTTTCATTTGGAAGACAGCTGGTACTTATTTATCACTCCAATGATGACAACAGTGTTTAAAAATATAAATAATTCAAAAAATACGTGTCTCTACTCGTAAATAAAAAAAGCTGGTCCTATTGAAAAATATGCCAAAAAATTGATAAATGTATGCGAAAGACATAAATGGTCATAAAAATGTGTCATCATTTTCCTTTCCTTAACCAAATATTTATCCTCCTTTTCTTTCAGTTTGGCTGTAAGGGTTCTAAATTACTGGTTCCATAGGTCTTCGCTTACATAATCAAATACACAGATGGCCGGAAGAAACTTTTTTCCCCAATTCTGTATTCTGAGTGTCTCAAATTAACATAGCTACAAATAGAAAGATATAAAGCCAAACAACTTAACCGCAAGAAAACTAAGTTCACTCAGAGCCTATATTTATTCCAATTACTAATTAATCTTATTACTACAAGTTCCATACTTAAAATGGAACGAACATCACCTTGACCCTTTACATACCTATGACAGAGAGAGAGAGAGAGAGAGAGAGAGAGAGAGAGAGAGAGAGAGAGAGAGAGAGAGAGAGAGAGAGAGAGAGAGAGAGAGAGAGAATAACCCTTTCATGTCGTACTGTAAAAAGTGGCAACTTACATAACAAAAGGGAAGGTTGGATTATTATACCGATTATTATCAATAGAATATAATACCACTGAAAAGAAACAGATGTGCACTACCCTCTCATTCAACGTAATTAAATCGCAAACTAAGTTTAGCCAAAATTCAGAACTGATTAAATCTCAAGATGTTTTCCAAATGGGCAATCAGTGGCCAAAAGACCCGATTAATTTCAACATACGTACAGCTAATACTCTCAGTAAAAGCAGCCAACTTTAGAGGCCTAATTATTCGTATAATTTGATAAAATAAATACATAAGTATGCCATGCCTCTTTAAATTTTGCCTTTTCTGCCACACAAGTCAATGCCAGCGAAAAAACTTCCGTGATTCATTAACTACACCAACAAGGGAGCGAACATAGAAAGCGCTTAATCAAAGAACTGTGGTAGTAGAAGTAGTAGTAGTACTGGTCTTAGTGGTAGTTGTAGTTCCCACGGCCCGGTAAGAGTGGGTGGGTCGACGGCGCTTGCCGAGGTGACACCTGGCTTGACCCGAACCCCTCCACCCCTTTTGCCCCCAACCACTACTTGAATAACCAATGAGCCGGACATCGCTAAGCGAGCAACCGGGGCCACTTATATTTGCTGTGGCCTTAGAGGACCGTACCTATGCGAAATAATTATGGCTCTGACACACAGATAAAGTAAAAAGAAAAAAAAATATTCCTCTGTATCAAAAACATCTCCTTAAATAATTGTATACATAAAATATCTCCTTAAATAATTGTATATATAACAATAAGTAAGGTGCCATTCACCTGACATAACGCATTCGGCACGATCTCTTTCCTACTATCAGAAAAGGACTTAAAAGGCCCCACTTTCCAATCGATTTGATAGATTTTTTCTCTCTCTCTCTCTCTCTCTCTCTCTCTCTCTCTCTCTCTCTCTCTCTCTCTCTCTCTCTCTCTCTCTCTCGGTGCAAAGGATTAACCTATTGGTATGGCTGGGGATGTGAAAAGACGCAATTAATCATTACAGGAGGAAGGCAGTAAGAAAAGAATAGTGTGGGAAAATATGAAAGTAATATGAAATAAAACGAAACGCATCAGCTACTGATTCTTGGGTAAACGATCTCAAGTGAGAGAGAGAGAGAGAGAGAGAGAGAGAGAGAGAGAGAGAGAGAGAGAGAGAGAGAGAGAGAGAGAGAGAGAAATCAAAGGTCGTCGTTACACGATGCAGAATGATTTCAAGGGTCACTAAGGAAGGGATCCAGATGCCCCTTAATTAGGACGGAGGAATCCTTTCTCACCAGAGATTTCTCAACCATAAAATAGAATTACCATTTTGATTTGCATCTTGTTGAGACTTTCCACCCACGGATGCCTATCGAGAACCTTTGGCAATGTAAACATATAACAATGAAGATAAAAGAGGATGAAATATAAGAGAAAAGAACACTTTCCCTTGGTGTACATGATTAGCAGAGACATTCAAATTTAATTTCAAGTAGTTGATGGGACAAAAGAAAGTACAAGCGGTATCTTTTTTTTTTTAATTTGAAAGAGGATTATTGACCTCCATAAACAGAGTAGGTGTGAGATTAAAGACGCCGTTAAAGTGGGTTTTCCTATTCAGGAAATGGTAGAATTAGAAGTGAAATCCTTTTAGGACACTAATGCCTTACCTCATAATTCATTCTCTCTCTCTCTCTCTCTCTCTCTCTCTCTCTCTCTCTCTCTCTCAAAATGCAATTTTAAAGTTTTAAAAATGAAAAATATGACTGCAAAATTATGATCAAATGCTAACATACACATAAACCTAAGACTTATTTAATAATCTCATTCGGGAATTTTTCTTTTACATACTGTAGCTTACACCTTGAAGATTAAGAACATGCCAAAATACGTACTCCGTACAAGTCTACGGATGTTACACGCCACTAGTAAAGAATGTATGTTGCTTAAATTGAAAGTTTTTCATTGAGTAAACCAAGAAAAGAATGTAGCTTTTACGAAAAAAAAAAAAACCAAGGAAATAGGATACATAACATGCAAGAAATAAAACCCTATATAAATGGTAAAACATGACATGAAAATCATATTGTTCATCAATTTTAGACATTTAACATGCACATAAATATACAGAAAGACCATATAAAGACGCAAGTTGGAAGGACATGTCTCAGACCTTTTTTTCAGTTTACTGGTAACGGCATATATATATATATATATATATATATATATATATATATATATATATATATATATATATATATATATATATATATTTATATATATACATATATATATCATATATATATATATATATATATATATATATATCATATATTACATATATATATGCATATATATATATATATATATATATATATATATATATATATATATATATATATATACCATAGCCGGGCAAGTTAGTTTTCGATTTACACTTTTAGATACGATTTACAATGAACTCATTAGGATTAGGATAAGGATATATAAAAAGGACACAGAAGGAAGAATTTTTTATTTCTAAAACAGAACCTTTAACTCTGCCGGGCAAAAACAGTGTAAAATTCTTTCTTTATTAACCTGCAACAGAATAAAAGCATTCCTATGTCAAATACAGCCATTAAAGATGAATCAGAATCATCTTTACTTATGCTAGTTATTTCATCTACATATATGTCCTACCTACCTGTTTTCTGAATACACACACACACACACACACATATATATATATATATATATATATATATATATATATATATATATACACACACACACATATATATATATATATATATATATATATATATATATATATATATATATATATATATATATATATATACAGACATAAATCTATATATTTAAGTGGAATTCCTAGTTATATATTCTCCTAATTAAATGTTCATCTTTTTCTGGATTTCCTTTATTTTTTATTGCTTCTGCATTTGTATTCCATATTGATATCTTTCAACAATCAAACTTCAGTTGAAATAATATAATAAACTCATTTCTCCCTTCTACCATTATCCAAACGTCTTTCCATGTTCTCTTCCGTGATCTACATCAACACACATCTTACTAACCTAACCGTATGAAACGGGACTATTATGAACCATTGTGCACATATGTTTCGGTTAATGAAAACATACTGCTATTTAGTAGATATACTCTGTTTTGGTTAATGAAAAGATGATGGGACATTTGCATAAAAACGATAACCTGTGAAATGTGAATGACAAGAAATTAACTACTGTGCTGTCTTGGAGAAGTTCAAGTATAAGCTTATGGCCCAGTTTTCGTGGTTCATTCTTGATGAAAAAAAAATCATTAGATGAATCGGAGAATGCGTAAGTTAACTGGACTAATATGTAGCAACTGTAGCACATGACAGAGAGAGAGAGAGAGAGAGAGAGAGAGAGAGAGAGAGAGAGAGAGAGAGAGATTTTCACTGGCTGCATTAAGGTAATAAAATCTTCAAAGAAGCATCCCAAAAGAAGTGGGCTAAGAAGAATGCTAGGACCCCATATCCCATGAGTTATCAAATTAGTAACTACTTATAAGGACAGCCAATGATCCCCTTTCCTGTTAGCGAGTGTTGAGTGTATATGTACGTGCGTGTGTAAATGCTTTGCAACATCAACCGATGACATCATACTCCCAACCGGACCTTTGCCTTTCAAATCTGATGACTAAAATAACCGACATAGAACAACTATGTGGACCAGAGATTTGGGGAAAGGAATCTGTTTCACAACATTATGAGAGAGAAGGAGAGAGAAATTTCTCTACTATTTCACTTCTATATTTCATATTTTTAAGTATTATGATTATCGTAATAATTTTTCTTGTTAATATATTTTTGGGGAAAGTAATGTTGCCTCTGATGAGAACTTGTGCGTATGAAAAAGCTGTTCCACAACTTGATGAAACATTTGATGCAATATGAAATTCATTGAAAAGGAAGACTATTGGAGACCGTCCAACCGTAACAATTTTACCCCAACATCAATAAGAATCCGTGATGATCATTAAAATAGATGCTTGAACAAAATGGAAATACGTAATATAACGTTACGTATAAGATAAGACCAAAGTATAATATTCTTCTACTAATATTACTTACAACTAGTCTTGCTCCTGCTACTACTATTACAAGTGCTACTACAAATAAAAAGAAGAAGAAGAAGAAGAAGAAGAAGAAGAAGAAGAAGAAGAAGAAGAAGAAGAAGAAGAAGAAGAAGAAGAAGAAGAAGACTGTTAAGATATAATGAAAACTTGAGAAAAATTTCGTCAAATTTAATTACTTAAAGTAACAAGGAGACCCAATTAACAACCCACCCCCCTCGTAATATAATATTCGAAAAATAATCAATCAAAATACACAATTACCATTATAGTCTACTCTCCTGCATAAATATTTCCTTTTCCATCAAATGCTAGTGTTCTTAGATTGTCAATTTTTGATGGGAACACAGCGTCATTATTAAATTAAGAGATTTCAAAGCATTTACATGAAATGTAAATAAAATACCCAACGTATTATCGCGTGAAAACATTCTCATGATAACCCTAAACTAGCCGTAAGACAGTTTAGAAATTCAGGTTAAAAGCTGATAACAGGATTTCAAACTCCTGCATAAAACTTTCATGTTACTTGAAGTATCGCATGGAAAACTGACAGAAGCTTTATGAACATCTACGAGTGAGCAGATCAGTAGGCTAAAGAAGACGAAGAGAGAGAGAGAGAGAGAGAGAGAGAGAGAGAGAGAGAGAGAGAGAGAGAGAGAGAGAGAGAGAGAGAGAGAGAGAGAAATCAGCATTCACAACCTCTTTAGAACATCTAAGTGGCTACCCGAGTGGCTGATATTTATACTCTATCCCATACATTCATTCACACTCATTGGACTCCAAACTATTACCCAACCGGACATTCAGAATAGAAAAAAAAAAAATTAAAATCTGACAACAGATTTCATTATTTCATTTAATTCTAAGGCACTAAAACCCTGTATCACGTGAGGTTGAAGTTATGGATATAATTAAAGCACCATCTCACTAAATTGATATATAGTCTGTTGTAATTAATTTCAGGAGATTTGATTTCCAAATTTTACTTAACCTAGCCATTGACTGATTTGCTATTTTCAATCTTTCACTAAACTCTTAATTCTGAAGACCCTATATTGGAGATCATAGTTCCCAAATACTTAAATGATTCTACCTCATTAATCCTTTGTCCTTCCAATGATATTTCCTCTTCCATTGCATACTCCGTTCTCATCATCTCTGTCTTTCCTCTCTTTATCTTCAGCCCAACCTCATGTGATATTTCATGCATTCTGGTAAGCAAGCATTGCAAATCCTGTGGTGTTCTGCTAACAAGCACAGCACCATCAGCATACTCTAGGTCTGCTAAATCCCTATCACCAATCCAGTCCAATCCTTCTCCACCATCTCCGACTGTTCTACGCATTACAAAATACATGAGGAGGATAAACAACATAGGTGACAACACATTCCCTTGGATTACTCCGCTGTTCACTGGAAATTCATTTGATAAGACTCCATTAACATCAACTTTGCAATTGCTATGCTCATGAACAGACTTAACCAAATTTACATATTTAAGAGGAATTCCATGATAACGCAGGACTCGCCATAAAATTGGCCGGTACACAATATCAAAGGCTTTTTCATAGTCTACAAATGCAGTCAAAAGTGGATTCATATATTCTACGCATTGCTGTACAACATGTCTCACAATTAAAATTTCGTCAGTGCAACTTCTACCTTTCCTAAATCCTGCTTGTTCATCTCTCAGCTTTTCATCAATCTTTCTCTTTAGTCTCTTTAGAATAAGCATACTATATGTTTTCATAACTGACGTAAGCGTTATGCCTCTGTAATTATTGCAATTAGTTAGCTATTTTTTGCCATTTTCATCAACACTTCTAACTCCCATTCATCAGGTTCTGCCTCTTCATGCCACATTCTACAATCAGCAATAATAAACTAAATATATATATATATATATATATATATATATATATATATATATATATAGACCATATAGCTGTGTAAACAGTAAGGATGTACAGTACAATAATCAAACTTAGTTTCTTAAAGCGATATACTGATTTCATGAAAAATTTAATTTCCAAATCCGTCCCAAAGTAAATAGCATATAAAATCCGCAAGACCAGTAGCATCAACTGCTCTGCCGGCATTACATTAACCCAACAAACTAAGAGAGATGCTCTCGTAACTTCGTGCTACTGTATGTACTAAGAGTTCACCTGTCATCTGAATCAAAGGACGAAATCTTTGAATAGAGTTCTGAATAGGTAATCAATAAACTATCAAATATAAATCAATAAATTTCATGAAAAAAATTAAGAGTATTTAATTTTTATGTCTCTTCTTACTTGAGAAAAGATATTTAACATTCGATACTTTCCCAGGCAATCCTAAAGGCCGCTACAGCTGTTAAATGGGCGTGACTCTAAGTCCACGTCCCCTTGGTTGATCATTACCTAGCACCCCTACCAATGCCCCTGATGAAGCTACAGGTGCCGTTAGGGATAGGGGATTGGAATATGGGTGGGGAGAGAGGCCTTGGTAGAAGTGAATAATTCCCTTTCCGTGCGTTTCGGATGCAGATTTAACATGCATGGATGGATAGATTGCAAGAACCTCCAACATGCAACCGAGCTATTTATTATTTCCAGGTGAAAAATAAACTCTGTTAAACGTGTGCTTAACGTCGACTGATTGGCGATGTACCTCAAATAGATTCTTTTTCCGCCGTGAAATGAGCCGATATAGAGACGTTTGTTCCATGAGTGACCATTCGTAGGGATAAGGTGCCTAACACATTTCATCTATTACGGCAAATAAATAGAAATTGGTGTAGTATAGCCTATATCGCTGCATATCAGGAAAAAGTGTGTAAATGGAATGCATTTAGGTGATAAATCAATAAATGTGTTATTGAGAGATTATTATGGACCTTTTCCAAATAGCTCACAAAATCCACAATTGGAATGTATTCGCATACTACAGAAGAGCATCTTAAATATAATTACATGCCTCAGCGTCTTGTAGGCACCATTACAATTGAAAGACATTTTGCTAAGGTGCTCGTTCACCATAAAATCCGAACACAACTTACGCGCGCATACATACACACGTACAGAATGAAGACACGGAATTATTAATTCACAGTTGTCATCGTCGGTCCTATTGCGTATCACAAAGATACAATGGAGGTAATCAAGGACTTGCGATGAGACGATTCATAGCTAAGAGAACTCATCTATTCATCATTTGGAAGGAAGAAGAAATGCATGTTCTTCACCGGGGAACAGATGAATAAATCTCTTTATCAATAACAGAGTATATATTACAAAAGGGAAATCAACGCAACTGCAAACTTAGGCATGCAGTCCTTCCTTTTTTCTCTCTCTCTCTCTCTCTCTCTCTCTCTCTCTCTCTCTCTCTCTCTCTCTCTCTCTCTCTCTATTCAATAGAAAATGAAAAGTACAAAAAACCTAAACATCACATACCAGCCATAACTTCTTCTTGACGTCAATATCTAAACAGACAAACCTGTTAGACTTAATTAAATTAGATATGCTTTGCCCTGAAGATAATGCCCATTCAGTGTTTCAGCCAAATCTCAGGCCAAAATCGTTTTTTCACCTATATCTTTTCTATTACAGATCTACAAGAATAAAAAAATTTAATTATATATATTCCACATACGACATGTATTCTACTATCTTCATATATGCATCTAAGATAATTGAAAAGACAATGATGCATAAAGCCAACTGCTAAATGCTTTTACCCTTTCTAAAATCAATACACAAAAGAAAATGAGTAAAGATTACCCTCAATCTCTCAAAATAGAAACAACTTTCAAGGCGTCTCCTGCAACTGGAACGGGTCATGGAGGATTACGGATAATTTAAGGAAACAACGCAGCGAAGTCATCCTAACGTGCGGTGTAACGTCCTTAGCAATTTTTTAATATCACAAGCGTGCCTGGAAGACCTGAGGAATTTATGGTTGATCCAACCATGCGGTGACAAAAAAAAAGAACAAAATTTTCAATAAAAAGACGATACGATAAGAGAACTGAACGAGGATCCACATGGACTAAAACTAACATGGTAAGCAGCTCTTCTTGGAGAAAGACACTCCAAAATCAAACAATTGTTCTCTAATCTTGGGTGGTGCCATAGCCTCTGTACCATGGTCTTCGACTGTCTTGGGTTAGAGTTTTCCTGCTTGAGGGTCCACTCGGGCATACTTTTCTATGTTATTTCACCTCCATTAGTTTTGTTAAAGTTTTTAGTTTATATAGTAAATATTTATTTTAGTGTTGTTACTTTTCTTTAAATATTTTATTTTTCCTGTTTCCTTTCCTCACTGGGCTATTTTTCCTGTTGGGGCCCCACGGCTTATAGCATCTTGCTTTTCCAACTAGGGTTGTAGCTTAGCAAGTAATAATAATAATAATAACAATAATACATAGTGCACAACAACACAATCTAGTGTTTTTGTCATGGTTTCTCATTAGTGATGACGTTCAAACCAGGTTTTCTTTGGAAATGGCATACATATGTCATCACTTTTATCTAAAGCTGCCTGGCATAAGTATGCAGCTGTAAATGGTAGGAAGATCTCCGAAGCTCTCGTTTGCTAACCGTAAGAGGGTTTTCCGTTGTGCATACAAAAACAAATTGCGTTGCATTTTTTTAAAACTGTATTCGGATTTTGTTATAGGTCTTCTACTCCACTAGATTATCTCTTATAATACCATTATCAACCATGGAATCAAGGTTAAAGAAAATACCCTTGGATGGATTAAATCGGTTATTGCAAATGTTCTTTTACTTCATTCACGATGGACAGCTTATCTTCAGCACTAATACTCTCACCAAGAGAAGGGGAGTTGGCAAAATTTCCACTTTTAAAGTGCTTTATCAACATTGGAAGCTTCTTGATGAGGGCAGATACCTTTCCTCAATCGGTTATCATATTCATCCCAGTTCCTTGCAGAGACCCATTCAGTTCACTGAGGTGTGTGAATACATCTCCCAAAAATGCCAGACACAAAAGGAATTCCTTGTTTTCAGAATGGTAAGAAATTTCACTGTCTTTATATCCAAGATACTGCAATTTCTTCATGATCATGTGTAAGTACACTGCTACGGGAATGCCACCTCACTTTTGTGTGGAAAAGAACATTGTGCTCATCCCCATTTTCTTCATAAAAATATGCAAATTAACGGTGTTTCACTTCCCCACCTCTGATGAAAATCAAAACACCCACAAAATCTGATGAAAGTCTTCAAATTTTCTGGTATGAAAATGTAACAAGATGATATAACAAGAAAGGAGTAACACAGGAAGAACACCTTTATGCACAAAGGTAACAAAGCTCGGTTTTTTTCTAAGCATGACAGGGGATCCATCACTGTAAGTTGACCCATATATGCTGAGATTCATTCCATGTTCAAAGAAGATCTCTTATTATTATTATTATTATTATTATTACTATCCAAGCTACAACCCTAGTTGGAAAAGCAAGATGCTATAAGCCCAGGGGCTCCAACAGGGAAAAATAGCCCAGTGAGGAAAGGAAATAAGGAAATAAATAAATGAAGAGAACAAATTAACAATAAATCATTCTAAAATAAGAAACAACGTCAAAACAGACATGTCATATAATAAACTATCAACAACATCAAAAACAAATATGTCATAAATAAACTATAAAAAGACTATGTCCGCCTGGTCAACAAAAAAGCATTTGCTCCAACTTTGAACTTTTGAAGTTCTACTGATTCCACCACCCGATTAGGAAGATCATTCCACAACTTGGTCACAGCTGGAATAAAACTTCTAGAGTACTGCGTAGTATTGAGCCTCGTGATGGAGAAGGCCTGGCTATTAGAATTAACTGCCTGCCTAGTATTACGAACAGGATAGAATTGTCCAGGGAGATCTGAATGTAAAGGATGGTCAGAGTTGTGAAAAATCTTATGCAACATGCATAATGAACTAATTGAACGACGGTGCCAGAGATTAATATCTAGATCAGGAATAAGAAATTTAATAGACCGTAAGTTTCTGTCCAACAAATTAAGATGAGAATCAGCAGCTGAAGACCAGACAGGAGAACAATACTCAAAACAAGGTAGAATGAAAGAATTAAAACACTTCTTCAGAATAGATTGATCACCGAAAATCTTGAAAGACTTTCTCAATAAGCCTATTTTTTGTGAAATTGAAGAAGACACAGACCTTATATGTTTCTCAAAAGTAAATTTACTGTCGAGAATCACGCCTAAAATTTTGAAAGAGTCATACATATTTAAAGAAACATTATCAATACTGAGATCCGGATGTTGAGGAACCACCGTCCTTGACCTACTTACAATCATACTTTGAGTTTTGTTAGGATTCAACTTCATACCCCATAATTTGCACCATGCACTAATTCTAGCTAAATCTCTATTAAGGGATTCACCAACCCTAGATCTACATTCAGGGGATGGAATTGATGCAAAGAGAGTAGCATCATCTGCATATGCAACAAGCTTGTTTTCTAGGCCAAACCACATGTCATGTGTATATAGTATAAAAAGTAATGGGCCAAGAACACTACCCTGTGGAACACCGGATATCACATTCCTATAATCACTATGGTGCCCATCAACAACAACTCTTTGAGATCTATTACTTAAAAAATCAATAATAATACTAAGAAACGACCCACCCACTCCCAACTGTTTCAGTTTGAAAACAAGGGCTTCATGATTAACACGGTCAAAGGCAGCACTAAAATCAAGGCCAATCATACGAGCTTCCCGACCACAATCAAGGGATTTCTGTACAGCATTGGAGATTGTAAGAAGGGCATCACATGCTCCAAGGCCTTTACGAAAACCAAATTGCAAACTAGGGAGTAGATGATTACCTTCAGCAAACCTATTAAGACGTTTTGCCAGAAGACGTTCAAAAACTTTAGATAATATGGGAGTTATGGAAATTGGGCGGTAATCAGTGGGACTTGAGCTACCACAAACACATTTACATAGAGGAGTAACATTACCAATTCTCCAACTAGTGCTAAAAGCTCCTCTTCTTGCTAACTTGCGCAAAATAACAGATAACTTTGGAGCTAAGAAATCTGCTGTCTTTATAAAAAACAAAGGAAAAATACCATTTGGGTCTACACCTCCATAAGCATCAAGGTCCATCAACAGAGCTTTAATCTCTTTCACATGATTAAACACATCGATTGTTTTTACAATAGTTTACAGAGGTTTTTTAAAAAAAAGGTGTTAGTTGACTCATCCAGCAGAATACTCACCTTGACAGGACTATCTTTCAGGACTGTTATCACCTGTAGCAAGATATCTTAATTTATATCATCAATATTATAATGAATAGTCATTAGACAGAGGTACTTGTTTAAGCTTCTTTCCAGCGTCTGTTCCTAACACTACGTTTGACATTTCTAATGCACAGGGTTTAACAAGCACTTCTGTAATGGTGAGATCCCTTTCATTCTTTGCACACAAAAGGGAAACTTCATAAGTTGCTTGCAACAAGGGTTTAGCAACTGGCACAAAAGCTAGGTTTGACAGGGTACCATTATGATCAAATAATTCCTGATTGATTTTCAAGCTGCTCTAAGTCATGTCCATCATCTGCACCTCCATGGTAATTGTTGAAGTATTCATTGAATCTTGATGATTTGATATTGGTATCTGTAAATTCTGTGTAGCAATGTATGCACTACGGTTGTCGAGTACAATATGCCCTCGTAATACAGGTAGGTAAAACCATAACGTATGTGGACGTTCATCCAAATAATTTTCTTAGACATTAGATGCCAGATCTGGATCACATAGATACGTAGAAAGAAGCAATCGTGGATGATATGACCAAGTTATAACCGTTAAAATAACGTATCACAACCACCACAATACACAATACACAATATAAACCGTAATGCACTCTACCGTCAGTAGTTTATTTCTTCACATCTATTCTTGACGATATTACAGTTATGCACCCCTCAAAAAAAAAAAAAAAAAAAAAAAAAAAAAAAGTTATATTGTGACAAATATAATTATAACACAAAAATTAACAATTCACAAATCCGTAAAACCATATGCACCAATAACTCATCTTAATACTAGCAACGACTTGTGCAGAATCAAATTAAATGCAGACAATTTGCACTGCTCATACTGACTCACCTACAATCATCAGTGTAAATGTAACACCTTCCAAATGCACATGAGCTAAGTTTCCTCTTAATATCAGTGAGAACCCAGAACACAAAAGTGACTGCACTTCGGAAGCTTAGGATCAGAACCAGTACTAACACTAAAAATAAATACAAGCCTTACGATATATGAAGAATATATGAAATAATAGAAATTGGAAGACAGATTTTTACAGCGTTAGTTTTAAAAAAAGTATTTGAGACAAGTATAGTAAGAGAAAAATTTAGGAAAAAACTTACTTTCTCGAGTTAAAAATTCAGGGTCATTATACTGGGTATCAAGTCTCGAACCCCAAGGTTTACAGTTTCGTACCCTCTGGGGGTATAGTTATCCCAGGTTAAGAACCACTGCTATACGCCCAAGGGCTCCAACAGGGAAAATAACCCAGTGAGGATAGGAAATAAGGAAATAAACTACAAGAGAATTTTAAGAACAATAATAACATTAAAATAAATCTTTCATACATAAACTATAAAAACTTCAAAATAACAAAAGGAAGAGAAACAAGGCAGAGAGAGAGAGAGAGAGAGAGAGAGAGAGAGAGAGAGAGAGAGAGAGAGAGAGAGAGAGAGATATTTTGTTGAATAAAGCGTTACATTTCTTGAAAAATTGCTTAAAAGAACCAACGAAACCAGAAGTAGGAATAGAATTCCTAAGCTTAACTGTGGAGAGAATTATTGTTTGGAGTTAGTTCTAAGTATCAGACGCCAATTAGTACTAAATAGTCCTAAAAAATAAGCAACAACACTGTCACTTTCAAACAAAATAATAAAATTACAAACGTAAAAGCTTTACTGATTTTGTAAAGAGGTAAGTCAATCAACTGCAGATGGTTTTCATACAAACCAATATAAACGAAAATGCTAGATGCAAAATGCAAAGAGAGACACATGAGGAAATAGTAAAAGTGCAATTAAAACCATGGTAGTGTTCGATTCCCTTGGATGTAGGATAGAATAATGATTATCAAGTAGTATATTCTTTATACGATCCCTTTCAGGATGTTAGTTTCGCACGATATGAAGAAAAAATATAGGATACATGCGACAGTTTAACACGATTGTAAAAGAATTAAATATTAATATACAATTTCAGCATATCAAAGTCACACGTTCAAACCAAAGATCATATTCTTTTTTTTTTCCAGTGAGATCTTGAACACTGAGATGGATACTTGGGCGAGTAGTCAATTTATATACTTTAACATGTCCCCAATGTATTAACGGTTCTTTGGCGAATACCTCACCGTATATAAACAATAGTAGTATAAATATACCATATTTTTAAATTTCATCATCTTATTCCCTTGAAAATATTTTATCCATATTCAGTAAACGGGGAACAATTTCGAAGACATCAAAAGAAAAGACAAAAACCGATATGGTAAGATATTAATACTATCGAATTAAAAAGCTTTAAAAAAGTTAGAAAATGCACTGTATTAAATTACTTAAAACTTCAATCAAAACGCCATTACAGATATTAATTTGATAAACACCATTTATACAACTTACAAGTACACTTTCGTACGAACTAAAGCTCAAACTACGATGAATTTAATATATTTCATTAAATCCATCAGCTGAACATACAAGTTAGTTTCTCATTGTAGCTTTCAATCTCAAGACCTTTCTTTCGAACTGAGATTATCTCTTAACTCTTGCAGACAACCACCAGGTCGGATCTGTGGTAACAATCTAGTAGTAATAAATCATCAATAAACAGTGTGTAGGGTGGAGACAGATCGACAAAATCGCCACTTTAAATTGAGTCTTCTGCAACTTTAAAACACGTTGTAATTAATGGATAAAATATTTTACTTTGGTGTTTTTAAGACGCAAGAAACCAGTTCAGTAAAGATTAAAATATATGATGCGAGGAGAATAGTTGTTATAAGCAAATAAATTCCGGGAAAAGTCGAGGTTTTATATTTTAGCTAAGAAGTCGTGCGTTCTATGCCTATTTATCCTGGTTTTTATTTGCGTGATTGATAAGCATCAAGATAAATACACCCATTTGTCGAACTGGAAGAGCTAACTGAAATTTTGCTTAAAACTGAAAATATTTTTACATGAAAAGTTTCTTTAAACATGAACACTGATATATTATAGCAAACTGATAAAATGCCTGGAATCTATTTCAAGTCAACTCGTGCAAACAGATCATTTAATCTATTATTATACGAATGCAAAAGAGACGCTCAACTTTGGGTTGTTATCTAGTCTAAACTTTGAGTTGTTATCTAGCGTCTAGATTCTAGACTACGCCGGGAAGAATAAAAAATAGATGTGGGGAAAGAGAGGGCACTAATCTCTGAGGAAGTGGTAAATCTACTTATTGAAAGTCTGAAGGCTGGGAATGAAACCCGGCGCTGAGGAGAAAAAGATAAAAACACCGATCTGGGATTTTCCATTTCATGTGAGAATTGGTGGTTTGCCAGGTACTATAAGACTACCTAAAATGATATAAGACTTTCCAGTCAGTTTTTGGAGAACGGGGGACAAAACAGTATCTATAAAAAGATAGTTAATCACTATGCATCGGCGAAAGATGATCTATAGTAAAGGCGAAGCGGTCCTCACTATAAAGCGTGCTTTTGATTCAATCCTCTATGACGGGTAATAAATGGTGTAGTGCTACACAGGATGGAAGAAAAGTTTAATGGGACATCCTTATATCGTGAAATAATATATCCTTATCAAAACATAACAGTTGAATTGAATTTCATTACTTTAGGACTCCCCACTACGCCTTTTTCAGTTAAAAAAATACTGAGATGTCCATGAAATCCTAATATTATTACATTTTGTAAACGGCAACGATTATAAAGTTTTCGAAACTATCTTTTATTAGCTTTCTTGTTTTTTAATAAAAATAAATAGGATGAAATGTTGCATTTCTACATAAAATCTTAATTATCAACTTCTTTTTCTTTCTTTTTGTTAGTACTCTATAACTCGTCGCAAACTATCATCATCATCCGAGGAAGATCTTTTTTTTTTTTTTTTTTTTTTTTTTTTTTTTTTTTTTTTTTTTTTTTTTTTTTTTTTTTACGACGTTTGTCTAGATCGTCCGAGCAGCACGTTCCAGGCGTCTCCTTAAGTGGGTTCTGATTCTGGGTGGGGATCGATGTGGGCGTGATGATGATGATGATGATGATGGCGGACAGTATTTGGGCACGTGGGTGGAGCACATCAAAAGTGTGCAAGGATCACAAAACATTTCCAAGGAGTGGAATAAGGGAAAAAAGGTGTGGTGGTGGGCGGGGTTTACTAGAGTCGAGTGGGCAAATGGGGTCTACAAATGAACCATCTAAAAAGGGAAGATGGGGTGAGAAAAGGATGAAAAACAAAATGAATACAAAAGCGTGGTCATTCCTGCTCACTTGAAAACTTCTACCTGAAATGACGTCTTTGGAGGTTTGACACGTAAGGCCACAGAAAACTCGGGTTGGTGTATGTATAAACACTATAGACATGTTAAAAAGGTATGAGATCATTCGAAGGTGATACCATTTAGCTAATACGAAAGATTTCAGTTATAAGTTTCGAACGTCGATTTTTCTGGATATTCTCAAAATACCAAAAATATTATACGTCATAATTAATTTAATATCCAGATAGGTTCAATACTTCCATTACTCAAATTAACTTGGTCAACATTTTTCACTGATAAAAGTTTTCTGATACATCTCTGTTTGCTAGGATATTCGTTGGTCATCACACCGAGACATCATCTTAATTTATCAATATGGCCTAAAGGTATCATCTTGACCCACCAAAATAGTCCATTTTCAATACTTTAATTTAAAAATAGAATCTACAAGGACTACAATAACCGACAGCCATCTCTTACAAGTTAAAAAACTTTTAGTCATTTTGGCTTATAGTTATTATATCTGTTTTGTGAAATAGCGAAGGTTATCACATGGAGAAATTGCCTAAAAGTCCCCTGTTTTCATTAGAAAAGGAAAACTTACCAACATTACTTTAAGTGAGTATTTTCATAAACAGTTATGCCAATCTTTTCCCTCGAGCTCATAATTGCAAGCATAAAACAAGATATTAATTTGTTACATTAATTATTAAAATAATTTCCACTTAACTCCTTATATTTTTGTTACACTGTATATCAACTTTGCACACACTCCCATTATCCCTCCACTCCCTCAATTCCACTAATTTTTCGAAAAAGGCAAATGTTTTGATTCAGTCCAAAAAAAATTTTCTTACCAAAATAATCAATTGAAAAACTATAAACATGTCGCTATATCTTTCAATATAAAACTATGTTTTCTTGTTTCTTACCAAAGCAAATAGTAAATAAATTTTAAAAACACCTTCATAAAGTTGATTCGAGCGTTTCAGGAATATGAAAATGACTTAGATTAACGTGTTTTAAATAAAAACAGTAAGATATGTGAAAATTGAGGCTGCTAAAAATATCAAGAAAAGTAAACATGAAAAAAAACAGGATATATTTTCCCGGCAGTATTTTGGGGATGTGGTGCTAGGGGGTGTAAATTAAAAAAAAAAAATAATAATAAAAAACTGAAGTAGACGGGTAGATAGAGAAAATAAAAAGAGTGCATAAGGGAAGCGTGGGCAAATTTGGGCGCGAGTGCATGGTGTGGGTGGGTGTGGGCGCAGGTGAGGGTGGGCGTGTGTCACGACTTCTGGTGTAAGATTTATACAGTGATTCTGAGGAGCGCGAGGTTGGCCTGGGGAGGAGGACGTCGTCTAAAAGGTTAAAAAATAAATAACACGAGTGCATTGTTTACAGCCGAGTCATCTGTGCAGGTTTATTCGCGCCCAAGTAACTTAGCGATCACATTCAAAATGGAACTAGAAGACTAAAACAAGGTATTATTGTCCTCCAGTCGAGTTATTTTGCTTAATCTGTTCATGTGAAAAGTCGTGCACCGAAGGACTAAATCTTCAAAAAGATGCAGTGCGTAAAATATTACCCATCTAGAAACATCAATTTTGAACCCTTCCTTTAATAAGTGGGATGGGGGAGGGAAGTAGGAGAGAGTACAGAGGGAAGATAAGACTATGATACCGGCATTTCATTATTAAGGGGAGAAATTATTTACGTTAAAGATTTATTAACATAATAAATCTGAGGGAAATCACAACACTGATAGCTTGATTATAATTTTAGGATAATCGTGAATGTAAGCAAAAAAAAAAAATAAATATGATAATAAACGGCTGTCTTTTTTCCAATTTTAAAGTAATAATTTTGTTGCTTTAACAAATAATAATAATGATAATAAAAACATTAATATTACTACCAGAACAACAATAATAAAAATAAAAGGAAAAATACAATTGACAATAAAGCAACAATAAAAGATTATTGACCACAAGCCTTCCTGGAGGAAACATGCTGTCAATCTAAAAGTCTCAGGGATCACGATGAGATCAGATCACAAAAAAATCATTTACCTTTGACCCAGCTGACTCTCAAGTGTCGCATCTAATCAGACAAACAAACAAAAGTGCCGAAATAAGCTTCGAACGATATAATATTTTCTATGTACACAGACCACACCTCTTCAACACCGGTGATTTAGTCAAAATAAATCTTAAAGAGAGTAAATCTTTTCTTGACAAACCTCGCCAAGTAATATCTATGATAGAAAAAAATCTTGGGCAATTGTACCATAAAAATGTTTTTCATTAAGGGAAAATATTCGATATATGAAATCATATAAGAAATCGTAAACGAGAAAAAAAAACAGTATTTCAATGATTTTGTATTGGGAAACACAAACACACGTAAATAATCAATGTGTGTTCCTATGCACCATTTTCTTTTATAAATAGTGCGTGATTCAAGGCAAAAGAATTTTGTTGTTACTACATTACTGTAGATCTGACATCCCCGGATGATCGGATACCTTCCCCGGTAGCGATATATTAGTCGGTTATTTTTTCTTTTTTTAAATCTGAATATCTGTTTTAATGGAAAAGAACTCAAAATAGCAGTCACTACTGAGTAGAATGATGATGAACAAGAAAATATCGAAGAATTTTTAATTACAAAAACTGATTGTAATGTTTGTAATGTCAGAGTGAATTAAAATAAGGAGACGTTTAGACGTCCGTACTGCAACGTGAGAAACTGGTGTTTTATAAACTGGGGAAAGATAGTAGGCAAAGCAAAATTACAACTGTTACCCCAATAGCTTTATGAAGTATGGCAATAATGTTTTCCTAATGAAATCTATTAAAAAATATGGGTTTCACATATTTACAGGATTAAATATAGATGGGATTTAAATAAGTCTGCTGTAATCAAAAGTGTAAGGATACGTAAATATTAGAAAGGAAAAGCTGCAAAAGAAGGCGTCCAAAGAGGCAGATGGAAACTCGATGAAAAGAGGACAGTACAATATGGAATGGCAATAAAATGGTTTTTAGAAAATAACGATATTTTTCTCTGAAACACCAACCTCTTAATACACAAGCTTATAACAGAAAATTAATGTGCATTGCAATTGAAAAACTGACAGCGAATATAATCAACATTAATGATAAGAGACACTACAGTGGCCAAAGTCATGAAGGAGCTGCTGTATATAAGGGTAACAGAAAACCAAAACGAAAACACCTGCAAAAAGAAATTATCATGATAGGCCACAATTAGACAACCTCCAACACGATGAGTTGTTACCTTCTTCTGAACTAAACACTATAAAAGGGAAAAAATCTGCACTTCAGCAACCTATAGGAACTTCTGCTATATACTGTACCTCAACAGAAGTAAATTTCAGTAAAAAAGGTCACGAAAACAATACAAACAATACACCGTGAATATACAGTATATACATACATGTATTCATAAAAGCCATGTAATATCTTCCGCTAATATCTGGATTCTCTCTATATGTGGGGATTAGAGACCCAACGGGGAATCAACTCAAAGATAATAGCTTCTGGTCGGCCGGGGAATCGAACCATGACCCAAGAAATTAAGGTTCCATTGACTTGGTCACTCGGAACTAAGATGAGTTGTTTAGACAATGGAACCTATGTTTCTTGAGCCCGGGTTCATTCCCCGCCCAACCAGAAGTTATTATCTCTGAGTTCAATCCCGGTTGGGTCTGTAATCCCCACATATAGAGAGAATCCAGCTATTAGGAGTATAATGAATAGGAAAACATGTCTAAATATGCAAAATTTATCACGTACATATATGTGCATTTTCTTACACATACACACACACATTATATATATATATATACATATATATATATATATATATATATATATATATATATATATATATATATATATATATATATATATACTCTCTTATATCTCAATGTACTGATGATATTAAATAGTGGACGAAGTTTGTGTAGATGAAGCTTCCACAACATTAGACGTTTCATATACTTACACAGAAGTGTCATTAAAAAGAGTCGAGCCCAGGACATATGTGCACAATTTACCTCTACTTGAATGGTGAGGCCCCACTCTTCCAAGACACACACGCACACACACACACGCACACACATTATATATATATATATATATATATATATATATATATATATATATATATATATATATATATATATATATATATATATATAGAATTAGTTGGTCCATCCAGTATTATCTTTCATCAGAAACTTTGAGAATTATTAAACCCTTAGAACATAAGCTCAAAGAACAATAGAAAGACTAATGATGAGGGGAAAAAAAGGAGCAATAGGGATACGAGAGCAAACTATAGCAAGAG
>NC_090751.1:56069545-56079545 GCF_036898095.1 Palaemon carinicauda
ACCTAATTTTCAAACGCCATACACGATTACTGTACTGAGAGAAACAAAAACAATCATATTTATAATAAAAAAAAAATTCCATTTTAATAACACAATAACATAGTAATAAAAATTAGAGAACGACATACCAAGTGAGTGTCTAATTTCTGTTCAGGTATATTTGTTAATTTTATTCGTAACAAAAACAAATAAGGTTGGACTTATGTATATTAAGGCTATATGCTAAATAGTGCCACTGAACCTCTAATGCTGTTCGAAACTTAACAAATCATCCTCACAGACATCACAGTCCTGTAATCTTGTGATACTTATGACTTGTCACTAAAAAAAATTTCTCAATTTTTTTTTATATAATTCTCCCTTAAAAATGAACAAGATGTCGATAAAACGAACTCCATAACAACAACAATGCCACTAATAATAACATTTTATTATAGTACCAGTCGTTGTAGTAGTTTTGAATTTACTCATTACAATCTCAAGTTATAAACACACTGTGGTTAATGTAAATGTTGTCTAAATTGGATCCAATCAACCCCAGGACAATTCTTCAGGCTAGTAGGAAGTGTTCAACCAAATGTCTCTCTGACAAGGTTGAGTCATTGCAAAAGACACATATCACAATTATCCTTATCAAAATAAGAATGGCACAAGACCGTGACCTTCCAAGAATCACGGGTCAAGATAAGAAAATAGAGCACTTCCATCTAACAGCAAAAGCTTACTGAGCTTATCTCCTCGCCCTTTGTTTAGTGTGGGGAGGCAGGAGAGTGAGCGCTTGCCCCTTAATCTTCTTCCCTAATACTTCTTGAGCCAGATCATCAGCGTCTGGGACAACACCTAATACGTCACTTAGACTAGGACCTTAATTCTGAATAAACTCCTCATCAAATCCTTGATCAGATAAAGACTTGGTCTGAATTTACCCTACCACACGCATGAAGGTGCCCGGCCGCCCAATAAAGATCTCTTTTCATCACAATTTAAAGACAATCAAAGGGCTCCTTCGGACACGTATAAGTCAAAACAACACTTTTCTACAAGAGCTTATCTTACCTGGTAGATAATTTCTATGAAAGAGAGCTGTATTAATATTATGACTCGAAGAGAATGTAGCGTCAATTCGGAAGAGGATTTTTTAGGAGGGGGCGAGTGTGCTGGGGTGTTAGTTAGCAGCATATCTTTGAGCAAGTCACTGCAATATTTAACAATTAGGATCGCTTTGAGTTCCTGTGGTTTTAGACGAGCCCAGCGGGATGTTAAGTAGGGTCTGTCTGTCAGTCACGCAAGGGACTCCTTGTTTATCGGGAAAGGTGGATTGATTATTCTTTTTCTTTTCTAGTTTTTTCTTCGCTGTTTTTCGTTTACCCCTTGGGTGGCAACCCTGGTGGTTAGATGCCCTTTTGAATCCTACTGTGACATAAGTAAATCATTTTGCAATTTATTTTGTTTTAGGTGTCACTATTCTTTCTTCTGCACAAAGGGTTTTAACTATTTCACTGTGTCAAAACAAATCATTAATCTCAGTCGCAATGTTTTGCATAGTCATACTCCTTATAAAAAGAGAACACCCAAGATTTTGGTATTTAAAATGAAAAATTCACCAAGGTCCGCTTTGTAAAGAACAAAAAATTATCTTGCGTTATTTTCTTTGCTACGAAACATTGCGCAATTGTTACATTTATTCACCATTTTAAAACCAAGATGGCTTTCAATAAAGTACCAATCTTATATTTCATTTCCAAGACAGATAAAATTAAAAGTTTACAAATTAATTATCAACGCCTTGGAAACAAATTGAGAAATTAGCAATTGCAAAAGTCTGCATGGTTCAAAATACTTCGGTAATTTATTTGAACGATTAAAATAATCTACCAATGCCACCCAAATATCTTTATACTAATAAAACTATCTCCACCACCGTAAGCTGCATCACGCGGATAATGAGAAAACAGAGTTACTTTTATCCGTAATTAGTATCCAGCCAGCTCATTTAAGAGGAGAAAATGAGATGCAAAAGCTATAAATATCCAAAGAGCACAGAATGGTTTACTGATAAATGCATGGCACGAGAAAGTATGAGTGTTGGATAGTCCATATATCAAAAGAATCTTTTTCAGAATCAACTTTAGCTAGCACATTGATACTCAACAAACTTACAGTATCTATACTTGTGTAGAAAAAGATAACATACTGTCCAAAAGGATTAAAGCATTTCTGTGACAGTATAAAGCTTGTAATGAAAATAATCTTGTACAAAAATCTTCATTCATTTCCAACAGCATCAACTCATATACATGCTATATATATATATATATATATATATATATATATATATATATATATATATATATATATATATATATATATATATATATATATATAGAATAGAATAATAACGATTCAACTATATGCATGCAAAATAAAAAAAAAATCAAATATACTTAGATCAGTCATTTAACAAACAATATATATTTCAAAGAACTCCAAATCAATCAATCATAAACAATAAAAAGAGACAAGTAATAAAAAGCATTTGCTAGGTTTAAACTTCTGAAGTTCCACCGTATCAGCCACCAGATTAGGAATATCATTCCATAATCTTATCACAGCTGGAATAAATAATCTAGAATAGTGTGTAGTATAAAGCTTTATGATGGACAAATCAAGACTTAAGTGCACCCCCAGTAATACATTTAGGATGGTACAGTCTGGGAAGTTCTGAATGCAAAGGATGGTCAGATTTATGAAAAATCTGTGGCAACATGCACAACGCACTAACTGAACGACGGTGCCAGAGATTAATATCCATGTCAGGAAAAAAAAAAAGAATTCAAGAGACATATTAAGCGGAGAGTCAGCAGCTGAAGACCAGACATGAAAACGAATCTCAAAACATGATATAATGAAAATATTAACACATTTTTGCCAGACAGACTGATCGACAAAAAACTTGAAAACTCTCAATATTCCGTTTTTTTTTCGTCTGAAGAAGCAGACCGGAATTTGCATTAAAAATCACAACTAGGCTTCAAAATAAATTGTATATTGTTAAAGACATTGTCAAAGCAAAGATCTTGCTGTTGAGGAGTCCCTGTTCTTTACCCACTTACAATCATAATTTAAATCATGCACTAATTTTAGCAATATATCTATCAAGGGACTCAGTAAAAAAAGGACACACACACAAATAGAAAATCACGAGAAGACACTTTATTCAGTTTGAGAGTTACAGCCGTAGAAAAACCCATGGAAGGAAACTAATATTCAGTAATTTCGTTATTCTATCAAAATTCCGTTGTGCTAAATATACGAAAGTTTGCTTTTATAAACTTTTTAGTGTAACAGTTTATATACATACATATATATAAATATATACTTTACATACAGTATTTATACACATACTGTATACATAATAAGAAAAGAGTACGTGTAATTCCCGATAAACTTGTAGTACTTCCAAAATAAAAGATCTTCAGGAGAGACTTCTGCTATATATCTGCAATGAATTATGTTCTAAAACTATGACCTTCGGTAATGATAATGATGAGAAGAAAACCTGAAAGCGGACAAGTATATCAACTAGACAGCATGCACAGATAATCATCCAAACAAGCTGATCACGCCTTGAGGTCTGAAATATGCAATATCTCTTTAATGCTTAAAGCAACCCTCGTGAATGTATATGAATAGGAGGAACAACATGGCAACATTAAGTTATTGACTGATGAAAATCAAAACATAAATAGTAGGAGAAACTTGTATTCCTTGTTTGACAATTACTGAAAGAAAATATGACTTTGGAAACAGTTCCGTACCCTAATATAGCAATCTATTTTCAATGATTCCGTATGCATTTACTGTACAGTACATAGGTCAAATTCACACACACACACACACAAAAAAATATTGGATTGGCTATAGCTAACTAAAACTATATACAAAATAATCTATGTACTAAGATTTAAAAATAAAAAAAAATAAAAATCTTTTTAACATAATAGACCAAATAATTCAAAATATCTTTACTTTATCATTTATAATGGTCCTTCTGTTATCATGGTGTACAGTGTAAATGCATCCAATAACAGATTGACGAGACACCTTATACTGCCAGTCCTTTGTAAAAAACAATCTTGGTATATTTCCGTAAAATACGACTCACCTTTGACAACGTTATCACTTCCACCAAATAATGCAAATAACAAAACCTGCACTAAATATCACTAACATTCAACACCTAAGTTAATTGAGTAGACTAAATAGCGAAGGACAGACTAACGAACATGCAGCCTAACCTTCGTTATTTTTGCACAAAAATAAAATAAAAATCAATAAAATATCTCTCTCTCTCTCTCTCTCTCTCTCTCTCTCTCTCTCTCTCTCTCTCTCTCTCTCTCTCTCTCAAACTAAGGCTTATTATAAACAGGATAGGAGCGATCAATCTAAGTACCGCACACAAGCAAAGCTGACAACAAGCAACAAGTAGAAAATGAAAACTCGTGTTTTACATTTCATCACGTTCAATCCAAATTGTGCAACATTGCGTCGCTTCTTGGGAGAGTGAAATGGCAGTTTACCTTAAAATCTCTACACTTGAGAAATGGTTCGCATATATTAAGATTTCCTTAACACCAACACTAAAATATAAATATTCTCTTTTCCTTAACGGGATGCAAAAAGGTTCAGACAAAGTTTCAAATAACCAAACACTTCATATGTACGACTTAAAAGAAGAAAAACCCTTTTCCCTGGAACTAAAACCAGCTGCTAGAGCATGTGCATTCACGCGTAACAATCCTCAAAAGTTAAAATTATCAAGCAAAGTAAAGTACTCATATCAGTTTAACTACTTTATACCCACTAAGAGATCATCTTAAGCCATGTGCAAATTGAAAATATTCAATAACGCCCAAAATCCTCAAATATAATATATGAACTTAAGCCAAGTACTCCATACTAGCAAATATCATACAGCACAGAAGTGGTCAGAAATAAAACATATAGCGTAGCACTGTACGGAACTCAAAATATCCAAAAGTGTTACTTCAAGCACTAAAATATTCAGAGAAAATATACTGTCATTGTCATACTTCTGAGAAGCAGCCGTCCACTTCAGGGATAAGCAAGGTCGTAGGTCATTGGTTAAACCTTGCAACGTGTATGTACGTGAGTGACCTAATATTAAATTAAACGCTTCTTTTACTATATTACCATTTAGGTTATGCACTCTCTGGGGCAGCATTATTCTTCTTGGTCGAATAGATATATAAATAAGTAAATATTAAACAAATAAATATACAACTTAGCTTACACAAATTTTTCTTCACGATCAGTAATCCTAGATAAATCAGCATAAAACTTTCGCAGTAATCAACTACTGCATTTATTTCTACATCTACGCAAACACACCACAAAACCTCATGTTTATAAAATGATTGACTCATAAATATATAGAATCATGTCAGCAGTTCCATAAATCTGTAAGTTTACAGGATCCCCATGGATGATCTCTCCATATATCATTCTATCATTCTAACCCCCCGCATAGCTACAAGGTACCATACGTTGCCTCCCGGTGCAACATCGAGGCAATACTATATTGCTCCCGTGCCGCTAACATTCGTATACACAGGTTGCATTTAACTTCGTGTTTATACTATAAATATGGTGCCATATAAAGTCGTCTTCTTCACTTATGTATTGGAAATAAAGTGACTCAACAATTCTGTTTTTCTTCATGTTCTGAAAACTTACGTTCTATTCAAAATACAGAGAAATATATTGTATTATAAAAATGTTCATATGTATTTAGAAGATATATGCAAGCATACTGTATATTAAAGGTTAGTGAATGTGTATATGTGAACATGAATACTGTATACATCTTGTATACAGTCATTTGTCACATTTTGTCTGTACATATAAAATGCACAATTAATAAAAAATCCTAAAACGAAGAAAAATATATAGTCAAAATCGATATGTGAATGCTTTCTTTACTGCACAAGAATGCAAGTACGGTTATGAGGATTTTATCAATTTCTTTTTCAATGAGGAACCAGCAAATTTTCGCTATATATTTTTTTCATATTAAGTACTCGTCAATATTGGTAACACAAACTGAAGCAGCGTAAATTATCACTCAAAACCGAGTAAACAAACAGTTACCGTTCTATATCAACCAATACTAGTTATCAAACCACTGATGAAACCCAGGCTATAATATTACCCTCCCCCCACAATGAACTGGAAAAAGTTATGAGCTGAAGCAAGAGTGCAGAGTCTGTGAATGGAATCCTGCCTTTATGCCAAAGGCTGGGCAAAGGCCATTCTGCCATTTGAGAAGAGTTACGAGAGACAATAGAAAGGTGGCCTCTTCTTCTGATCCCTTCCGATCATAACAATGTGTAATCACGGTAACCTTGAGAGAGCCTTCAGTTGCCTTGACTCCTAGGCGAGCAGCTATCCTCGCCATCCCCTTTGTTTCCTGAATAGGCTCTCAAAGCCAACAATAGATCCTTTTACTATATTATGACTCTCAATAATGGATTTATGGTCTCGGGGAAAACATTAATCTAGTCGTAAAAATTGATGGATGAACACTTATGTTGAAACACTAAGCAAACGGTTGAAGATGCACTTGCAGACAGCCGAAACGTAGCCATCTCCTCCGTTGAGGAAGAGGAGGTAGGTCACCTCCCTCCCTTTTAGTTTTAGTTTACGCATATCAAATCATTTGGAAAACTAACATAAGCCTCAGCGCAATCTACAACACCGTTCTAGAGTACTAAAATTATTTTCCTATGCGGAAAATATAAATTTTCTAACCTTCTCTAATTCTTTCCTCAACAGCTCTTTTGCAATCATCATGCTGTAAACGAGATAGCGTGAAAGAGGTGGGTCACAAGTCATGGAGAAATAACTCCTTCATTTTAGATGACACAATAAACAATATATCAACAAAACCGATTTTCAACGTAAGTGAAACATTCCAAAAACAGACACATCACAAATTATAAGCATAAAACTATCTTCCCGAGACAATAAAAAACGTGGTAATGCATTCATCACAACTTTTCAACACATTTACATTTCTTCATGCTCGGCATCTACAGCAAAACTTATTTGCCACTTAAATTACGTTGGTTTGAAATCTATGATTATTGACCAGCAATATATACCATGTGAAGAAATAAAATGTGTATGTTTGATAAACTTCTATAAAACACGTACTGGCAATAATCATCGATACATGATACTTACATAAATGTTTGACAATGGCTTGAGAAAGTTTCTCATTTTCCAATTTACGATTAGAATATTTTTCTTTTACCTACCAACATGTTAAACTAAACAATGGGAACAAAACAGACAACAATGACTCACTTTTTATATGAAGAAAGAAGAATGCTTTGGAATATTCCTATCATTAAAGTTTAAACTCCAATGCTCTAAAGGGCAATGAGAAATTAAAAATATAGCAACGAAAAAAAATCGCAATATTGAAATCACCCTAAACTTAGGTGGGTACTGTATTTCTAAGTGAATAAAGATAAAAGAAATTTCACTTAACATCAACATGTCTACTATAATTCTACATAAAAAAAAAATTAATACGATAAAATAATGTAAAAAATCATGTATACGAGATAATGAAATACTTATGAGCCTGATAAAATCCCAATTTTTTAGGATCTTAAATCTAGAGTATAAATGATGAAGGTAAATAACGAAGGCACCTCTTTACACCTGCTTGCAACGTAGTTTTCTAGCGAAAGGTGTAATGCGAGTTTAAAAATGAACGAGAGAGAGAGAGAGAGAGAGAGAGAGAGAGAGAGAGAGAGAGAGAAACTGCAATGCAATCATGTGTCCCTTTCTGATTAATTCATCACATAAGTATGCCTCTCCATGCATCCACTTTTTAAAATACAAGGTCCATTTTAACACGCAAATCAGCCAATTTCTAAATATGTACGTTTAATTATGCAAGCGTGCATGTAAACTGGATTACACAAGCAAATTTTGAGATGAAACATCGTTTTATTTATATATAGAACTTCCATGTTTAATAATAAGGGGATTGGATCTACCCTTACTTGCTAAGAGACTTAAATATCCCATTCAGTTAAAACCCCAGTCGATACCACAAATTACCTAGAGCTAAACCAGACACCATCTTTACCTTGTATCTCTCTAGACCATTCTTTAGCACTACATTCTCTAGGGGCAGTAGAGTATGTACAAAGCATGTGAAACGAAAGACAGTTTAACAACATTGCAATGATAGAAAAATCAAAATTGTTTTCCTTTTTGAGAAAAACGACGCACTTTCTAGTAAACCAGCTGTTTTACCACCTTGTTACTATGCAAAAATTTAACCTTCCACATACCTCAAAAGATATTTCACACGGTCAAAAATTCGAGAAAGTATTGACAAAAATGGCTACATGATTCGATTGGTATTTTTCAACGTTTTACAAGGTTCTACCTGAATATAAATAAAGATACCGTGGAATTGAGCTTCGACTGACGTCTATGAGAAAGGAGGTCTTGTAGAGAGAGAGAGAGAGAGAGAGGAGAGAGAGAGAGAGAGAGAGAGAGAACAATAATAAATCCTACATAAACATGAACGTTAAGGTTAAATGAAGTGAAAAAAAAATTGGGACGAATAAAATATATTTATAATTTAATGCATGGTAATTCACGAATGCACTTTATAAATACAAAGACTTTAATTTCCCTTATTAATAAAAATCTTATTTATTGATGATTTGCACCTTAGTTATTAACACCAATAACAACTTATGTATGGAAGGTCCTAGCAGTAAAACAGGTAATTTCCTCAAATTATTTTGTAACTATATTTTAGCTGTACAAACTGGGTACCATATCAATGGATAATTAATTGTAGAAAAGAAGCATACAGACACCTTGTAAAATATGGAAAATTAAAAATATATAATTCTAAACTTCATCAGAAGGGACAAACTAACGACATGAAAGGAATTCACGAGGAAGGGAATGATGAAGACGCTGAAATGAATTAATAAAATCCCTTTTATAGGAAGAAGAATTCTACATGGTAGAAAGAAAAATTCCACACGTTAAGAAGAATTCCACACGGCGGTTTTGAACGTTCAATGTTTATCAGTGTCAAGTAGGCTAGAGGGAAAATTATTTTCCTAGCTTAGTAATGTTTGTAATTTGTAATGACTTCTTCGAACAGTAATCGCTACCAGGAAATCATATCAAAATAAGGTAGCCAGAAAAAATTAAGTATAAGGCCAAAAACATAAATGTTATTCTCTCAAGATAACCTTTCAACAAAAAAAAAATAAATGTAAGCTGATCAATTCTTTTAACTATTTTAGATGCCGATCTAACATGGAAGTGATCAGCTAGTGTTAAACCAAACAAGAATCAAGCGTGGCGTTGTCGCTGGTAGAACATGTCAAGTGGCAGAGATATTTAAATAACAGATGCAACATATGGGTGGGGTTCCTATAAAAGGATACCATTAAATATTCATGAGGACAAAAGCCTTTAATAAAGAGGTCAGAAGAAGCACTCTCCTTTAACCACAACTGAACATTCATGTTGCAAACATCAGTCTGCATTGACAATAGTAAGTAGTTTCAAACAATAATAATGATGGAAACAGGTACTGTACCACATTTTCCAACTATTTTGAGATTTTAAAAGACCCAGTAAGGATAACCCAATAAAGTGAACCAAACAGTCTCACTAGAACATCAAATGTTGACTCTCTCTCTCTCTCTCTCTCTCTCTCTCTCTCTCTCTCTCTCTCTCTCTCCGTTACACCTCCTTCCGAAAGATATCAGATTAAATGTGACAACGAGACTGCCATGTCTCACTCCTTCATTATATCTCCACGGGGTGTCAAGGTGTAGAGAACATAGGTCCAATGATACTTTCTCAAGCGGTGAAGCACTGCTGTATAAATATCATTTTCAATAGCAGTCACTTCCTCATTAGG
>NC_090751.1:56089545-56093110 GCF_036898095.1 Palaemon carinicauda
ATCGAATACGTTTCACCCAACACTAAATTCTCATTGGCCACTGCCTACATAACAACTGAACTTAAGTAACAAGACACTTAAGATCTGCTTACATGTCGTTAGGACAATTATTTTTCGCTATACTTCGTAACGCAAAAAAATTCTAGTCCTCACTTCACTCCGCATTCTCTACAGGTATAAACATAATAAAACATTAAATTGCATTATAGCGCACCGTGCCGGTTGACCCTAGATAATACCAAAGAAAGGGAGAGAAGGAAAGAAATGGAGAGAAAGAAATAAATGTTCCGATTGAATGATTTACACATTTAACCTCTTTTTGAAGCCTTTGACAAACATGTTTACTTGAAACAGACTACCAACACTCATGTCTATGAAGACACCTATCATTGACGTTATCGTTTGCGATGCTTGAACTTGTAGCCACAGTTTTAACAAAAAATTCTGTTTGGTTACATTACAGGAGCTTTTCAAAAAAACTTCTTAAAGATAAATCGATCAAAGGACAAAATCATTCCAGCTTCCTCTGTATCATGCAAAATACATCAAATATGGAAAAGCATTTGTGACAACTTTTTTTTTTCTGTTCAACTAAGAAATCTTCAAAATTACAATAAACTTAATTCCCCAAATTTGCAACACCATATTATCAAAAAGATCCTTTGTATGCACCGATCTATCAGCTTAATGTTTCACAGGTGCTTGCAAAGATTTAACAAGTGAATTTTCCGTTGGATCTATGTAACCCCTCATTTCATGCATGCAAGTTATGGCATAAATAGCTTGATCACTGGAGATTACTAAAGCGCCGGAATCTAATAAAAGCGTCATAAATAAAGCAACATACAATGCATTTCGCTTTTGCTCGTGACCATTATTGTAAGTTTCTCTTTGTTGAAAGACAAGTTGGTAGGCCTTGTCGGTGCGGTCATTCATCGATGATAGAAGATGCTCATGACAACTGAGGTCCCCAAATTTCCTTTCCAAATTAGATGCCACCGTTAAAGACGACTGCTGGCATTTCATTGCATTCACGATCCTGGAAAGCAGATTCCAAAAATAAAACATTGTACATATATGCTTATAATTTCAAAAACCTTTACCTTCTATATCAAAGTTAAATTTCAGCGAAAAATTTCCCATTTTTTTTTTCCTTTTTTTATCTTTGCCGTGTGTAATAAACCTTTTGTTACGTAAACACTCAAACTTTAACAATAAAGTTTCCCTCGTTAATATCAACAGTCAAGATGGAGAGGACTTTCACTCTGGAATATTCTACTTAAGAATTTTTACCTCCATTTTATTAATAACCTTTGGTATAAAGCACCAAACTTCAAGTTAAAGCATCAAATCCCTCTGTACTGGGACACCAATATTAGAGATTAAAAAACTCAACATATTTTTAAAAGTAGCAAAACAGTCTAAAGAATGAATAAATCTCACAAGTCCATAACTCTGAAAAATGTAAGCAAGATTGACCATTCATCCATGTTAGTTGACAACACTTAAAAAAATCAGCTCTTTTGTACTCTTTCTGGGCTTACATACATTGATGACCTGAACAGTGTATTCAGTACAAGTTTAAATTCTTTGGTTTTCTTTGATTTCCAAATCTGGCTTTTTGCTACCCTACTTGCATTAAAATCGAAAACTTTTTATCTGGAACAACGTTCAAACATTGCCAAAGTACTTTACATAATTCTGTCGACTGCCTCCTGCTCCTTCGTGTTTAATTTTAAAGATTCATTTGCTGTCCAGTTTCCAACCACTCTTTTCATGATAAAAAAAAAAAAATGCGCTGTATTCATCGCTAAAAACTTCAGAATTACTCCAAACCTACTACTGAGGTGTCACAACATATAAATTTCCCAACACCAGAGGCGTCACAATATAACTATTAAATCTGAGGAGTCACAATATAGCGGTAAATTTCCTATGTCTGAAGCGTCTCAATATAGCGGTAAATTTCCTATGAGGCGTCGCAATATATTGATAAGATTGCCTACATCCGAGGCTTCGCAATGTGATAAATTGCCTACATCTGATGAGTCACAATATAGTAATTAACTGCCTACATCTTAGGCGTCGCAATAGAGTGATAAACTGCCTACATCTGAGGCGTCACAATATAGTGCTAAACTGCCTACATCTGAGGCGTCACAATATAGTGCTAAACTGCCTACATCTGAGGCATCACAATATAGTGTAAAGCTGCTACAGTACATCTGAGGCGTCACAATATAGTGATAAACCGCCTACATCTTAGGGGTCACAATATAGTGATAAACTGCCTACACCTTAGGCGTCACAATATAGTGATAAACTGCCCTACACCTTAGGCGTCACAATATAGTGATAAACTGCCTACACCTTAGGCGTCACAATATAGTGATAAACTGCCTACACCTTAGGCGTCACAATATAGTGATAAACTGCCTACACCTTAGGCGTCACAATGAAGTAATTATGAAGTAATAGGTTAAATAAGTCTGATGCAAGTATATGGTTAAAGTAACGACCAAAATAAAAAGAATGAATTTCTGCGTCAAAACGTGATCTCAACCAGAGCATCTGATATTTCTTCATTAAGTTCTCAACTAGCTTGGCTCAACATGCAAAAATACATAAATACTTTTATCGTTTTCATTTTAACAATACCTCTCACGACAAATTTCGTGGAAATTATGTAACAGACAATTCTGTCCAAAAGATATTCGTTAAAATAACGATTTTGTTAATTCAGAAGGTTTGGCATCTAAACAAGATCTTTAACGACATAGTTTATCCTAATACTGTAGTTACGAAATTTGCCTTCAGTATTCGTCCTCTGTAAACCTTTCCAAATACAATTTAGAGTCTGAAAACCAATTATACTTTCTTGTAAATAAATCCAAATCTTGAAGCTTTTTTAAGTAAATAGCTAGCATCCAATGCCCCTTCAAAACAACCATCCGCAGCTATGCCATTATCTAAAAATACTTCAATCTTCACTTCCTTAGATCTCCAATATCTAACAGACTCAAGAACTTTAGTAAAGATGTACCGCCGCTTTCAAAAATAACTAAAGATAATCCATTATAAAAACTTTAAATTTTTCCCCAAATGAGAAAGATATTGGCAACGATTTAATAGATTTCTATGTGATAAGCAGACTGTAGACTGATTAAATCCTTAAAAAGTTTGTAATAAAAAAAAACTGCCTTTGCTTACCATTTCCATTCTTGGTCACCGTCAAAGGAATTATCTCTTAGTTTTTCTGATACCAGTGTCACCCATTCTCTTTTAATAAATTCTGATTCGTCCCTTTCTGACCTATTGTTACCCAATTCAACAACCACAGTAACGGTTTAGAAATGGAATTTTGTGATCGCCCTTTTAGACGTCAATGACTATCTTACCGGACACAATCTAATTCTGTTCAATGTATTGTGAATAACAACAACCAACAGGCGATTAAAAACAATAAAAATAAACACAATGTTCCAATTTCCTTGTACCAACTGCTAAGTATACAAAATAAAAACAGCTATATTTTCACTTATCTTTTCAACGTCTTTCTTGGTAC
>NC_090751.1:56093610-56098610 GCF_036898095.1 Palaemon carinicauda
TACTTATCTTATATTCTCACTAATTAAGTTATAAATTTTTTATGTCCAAAAAAAGTTAGGAGCAAACCCATACGCAACAATTAAAAGCAACTTATCACAAAGTAAGAGTATGTTGCTACCCAATGTAAATCCTTCTATGTTCAGCTGAAATTAATATAACACCATATTAAATCCTCCAATTAAAGGTCGACCCTAATGAACAGGTGCGATGATAATCACCATATCAATATCCAGTATTCTTTACATATTGCACCATATTAATCAGAGATTTTATTTTCGTGACGCAACACATGTTACATTGGACCAAAGTAACGGATATATTGTGTAAGGATAATGATTACTTTTGATTTCGGTGCCCCTCTCTTTTAAATAAAAAGCGTGTTCCTGGAAAAAAATATCACCAAATGAAATTTTTCTTTAAAAACCACCACACATTAAAAAACACCTAAAGCATTGTTTTCAAAAGTAATATCCTTTGGTTGTATCTTAACGGATTTTTTCTGAACATAAATTCAATAACTATGATTACAACATGGGCATTAGTGTGCTACCAGCTCTTACAGAAGAAGGTATTCCTTGTACATAAGAAAGGTCCTCTTTTTCTACTGATGAGATCTACAGGAGTATGAACATAGGATTAATTGCTGTCTAATGTTTTATATATCCAACTATGAAGTCTGAATGTCATTTTATTGGTAGACCTTTCTAAAATGTAACCTGCAATGGATGAAAAAAAAAATTACATTGATAACTAAATGCAATGTCTGTATTCTAATGCAAACGAAAATGTTGCAGCGTTAACTAACCCAGATTACATCCCTGCATTTGATAAAAATAACATGGTTCTAAAAGAAGCCTTAACCATGAAAATAAATGAAATGATGGAATTATCTTGAACATTATAAAACATCACATAGCGTACAAAAGATGAGAGACTTTAGATTCGTTAAGTATGAAAAAGAAATATCGATGTGTTAATGTGTCTGAAGGATAGGGTCACGATTAAATAATGAAACACTTATATAACAGGCAAGACATACAATGAGAATGACGGATCATGGTTGGACAAAAAAGAATAACAGAATGGGCCCCTGAAGATTGCAAACAAAGCAGGGAAAGAAAGAGAAGACGATGGATGGACGAGCTAAGAAAATTTGCTGGCATGCCTGCCATAGAAAGACCATAAACAGACGCGATTGGAAAGACATGTTTGAGGCCTTTGTCCTGCAGTGGATTACTCCCAGTTTATATATACATACACACACACACACACACATATATATATATATATATATATATATATATACATACACACACACACTAGTCCTTACGTTGCATCACTAATTGTTAAAATCAAGATTATAAACAATGCAGCAGTAGTGTTGTCTTGAATTCAGTTTAGGCCACCACCATCAATATGATTGGTAGCCAAATAGAAAAAAAATATATAAACAGTATATGTGAATACTTGAACATATGAAACGGCAACACATGCTAACAGTAGCACAGCTTCTACAGTGACATGGAATGGCGAAATCGTGTAAATAAATTAATTGAACTACACTATCAAAATGGACAAAAAGCTACGACAAAATTTAGATTCAAAATTCTCTTGTGCATAGTTTTTTTTTTCTTTTGAGAAATTTCACTAATAGCCATTATCTAGTGATAGAGAAATGATATCTTACAGCAAAAAAATCCTTTTCACGATCTGTTTTCGAGAGTAAGAGAATTCTAAACTTGGCAAATATGAATCAAGGGTTTTCAAATATCAGACTAAGTTACCTTGCCTTTTGATATGTGTATTTCTGCTAAAAGCTTTCTTCCAGTTTTTCATCTTTTTGCTACATCCCTCTCTAAAAGAAAATGAGAAAACTATTACCAGAAAAAAATTATTTCCTTATTTTCGTAATAATATTAAAAGTGGAACGACCCTGTGAAAAAGCACTGCATGCAACAAGCTAAAAGATATAAATTAAGGACCAACCGCAAACTGACCTACCAACGAAATGACAATGACACATTAAAATGGTATTTTTAAGGTTAGCGATCATGATCTTGATAGCATGCTCAGCTATAAGCCAATATAGATAACTAGCAAGGGAGTCCTTGGGTAAAATACAAAGCTGAAAAGAATTAAAATCAATTATCCCAGATGGCATTCAACCTAAACTGCAGAACATAGAACCTGGCGGCGGCTTATTTCAAAGGATAGTCTTGAAATGCATATTGTGTAGCAAGTTTTGTTCCATACGATAAGCCTGAGACACAAGAAATTAATGGCAACTGATAAATGGTCACAGTGATATTGTATTCATTTCCTTCTTAAGATGGAGATGAGATTGTAACACAAAAACCGTCCTCGGAGGTATAAATAATGTTCTGTAGACATCGGTGTGATAACCCTGTTAGAGGCCGTAAAAGATTTCTACCCATTTGGGGCTCATGTTTATATACGCCTGTTTTCGATTAAGTCCGTAACCGTCTACCCCATTGTCTTCACTTCGCCTTTCGGTTTGCCGACGGCAATTTCCATTACTTTCTAGTAACAAATTTCGACTCTTTTTCTCCGTTAAGGACATATTCTATCACTTTCCAATTGATTTCCGGGAGATAGCTTTCCAATCACTACCGCCAGCGATTACCTTCACTGATAAACGGAAACATTTTACAAACAATGAACGCGACTCCATTATTGACCTCTTGATATAGATACGGCGGACCCTTTGCTCGCAAAAGATATCTGATAAACCCCATCCGTTTGGAGGTCTTAGGGAATGTGTCCCAACTTCCCTCTCCAGGGTTAAAGGTGAAACGTCGGACACGTCATGTGCCCACCTATTGTCCCATCCAAGAGATTGGCGGTGTTCCCATTTCTCTCTCTCTCTCTCTCTCTCTCTCTCTCTCTCTCTCTCTCTCTCTCTCTCTCTCTCTCTCTCTCTCTCTCTCTCTCTCACTACCTTATTTATCAATGGCTTTTACCATTATATCATATAACCAGACTGGAACTTGAGTATGAAGGATAGCATAAGAATTATAAACTTTATTTATAAATACTAAGTGATCCCTATTCCAATTTTAATTTCAGTTATGTGCTCACTAATATTTTATCACTTGGGATGCCTCCTACAACATACACAATTACCAATACCATTAATTATGGTTAAGCTATATATATATATATATATATATATATATATATATATATATATATATATATATACATACACACACACATATATATATATATATACATATATATACAGGAAATACCAGATCTCTTGATTGAAGAAGTGAAAAAAGCTTTAAGAGCTATATCAAGTGGGAAAGCACCTGGAATAGATGGAATACCAAAGGAATTGCTTGAAGCTGAAGGTGAAATGGTAGAAAGATGGTTGTGTGACTTATGCAAGGATATAGTAGATGGATAAGAGGCTCGAAATGACTGGATTGAAAACATTATAATTCCAACACACAAGAAAGGGGACACCACCTTATGCAAACAAATATAAGCTTATCAGTCTATTACGAAATGCTGATAAAGTTTTAGCAAAAATTATACAAAGAAGAATAACAGGGCAAGAGGAGGAAATAATTGATGAGGGGCAAGCAGGATTTAGGGCGGGTAGAGGAACAATTGATCATGTATTCCCTTTCTCACAAATCATAGAAAAATTCTGGGAAAAGGTAAAAGATCTGTATTGTGTGTTTATTGACTTCAGACAAGCGTTTGATTCCATATGGAAGGAAGGAATGACTAGGATTTTGAAAGAATGGGGATTAGAGCCAACAATACTGGAAACCATCAGCAGTGTATGAAAGGACATCAGCTAGGGTAAGAAAAGGACAGTGTTTGACGGGTTCTACAAGGTTGCCCACTATCACCACACCTCTTCAACTTATACTTTGAATGGGTAATGAGAGTGGCACTTAGAGATAATGAGGGTGGCATAGCTGTAGGAAGGTCAAAAATATCTAACATGAAATATGCAGATGACATAGTTCTTGTAGCCGAAACTAAGGAGGAACTTCAGAGAGTGTTAAGAATGGTGGAGCAGTGCAACAGGTATGAATTAGTGATAAACAGCAAGTATGAAAATTGGACACCAAAGAGAGGACTTGGAAATACACCTATCAGAGGGAGAAGTGGAGCAAGTCCATGAGTTTAATTACTTGGGAGTGTTTTTCACAGCAGATGGAAAGATGGAAAAAGCAATTCAAGACTGAATCTCAAATGGCCAGAAAGCATTTGGAAAGCTAAGAAGATTCTGTTAAGATAGTAATATATCCCTTAAGTTGAAAATTAGACTATTAAGAGTAATAGTGATCCCCACTGTGATATACGGTGCTGAATGCTGGGTACTGAAGAAGAGCGAAGAGAAAAAGTTATTAGCCTTTGAAATGAAATGTCTGAGAAGAATCTGTGGTGTAAGATGGGAGGACAGAATTACGAGAGAAAGAGTGAGAGAAATGGCTCGTGTTGAAGACACAATTCTGATTGGAGTGGTGGATATTCAGAGGAGATGGTTTGGGCATGTACAGAGGATGGAACAGGACAGATGGCCAAAGATATTGCTGCATGGACGAGTGGCCGGAAACAGACTGAGAGGACGACCAAGAGATTCATGGGTGAAAACATTCAAGAAAGCAAATAGAGGAGAGACATTTCATCAGCTGGCACAGATGGCACTGGATGGGGATGTCTGGAGAGAATGGCGACATCAGATGCAGGACCCAACCCGGAGAATTCCGGACGGGATTTAATGAGTGTTAGTGATATGTGTATATATGTGTACATATATATATATATATATATATATATATATATATATATATATATATATATATATATATATATATATATATATATCATATTGTACGTGTGAGTAACAAAATTAAGACTTCCTGGTGTCCAACCAACAAAAAACCTTTTTCATAAACCTATAAATTTCATTCTTGTTCATCATAAAAGTATCAAATTTTAATACTCTCAAGATCAT
>NC_090751.1:56103610-56108610 GCF_036898095.1 Palaemon carinicauda
TTTGCAGGTAATTTACTAGTTCATCAATATCCTTATGATCTATATAAATTTTTGCTTGCATGCTGTCCTTGTGTTGTTCATTTGTGGTATATGATGTGTCTGTGCCCTCTTACCCGGTATTTTTCACCTATTTGTTATTACGAATATATGATAACTATTATTTTATGTATGTTGTCCCCCAGATGCAGTATGAATGTGTATAAAGCATTTACGTAGTAACGTAGCTCTCTCCTGGGTGATGAAACAAAATATGATAAAAAATATTGAAGGTAAAAGGAAATTTATCTTTCAAAGTCAAGTTCATAGGTTTTATTGTCACATGCAGAAAATGATTAGTAAAGAGTTTAACATACTGTATATTGAAACAATATGGTCCTTGTATATTATTGATAATGCTATATAATCCACTGATTAATAGGTTGTTGTTTACATAGCAGTCACCGGTGGGGTAAATTGTTATTAAGTAGAGGTACATGACTTAGTTCAAAGGGACAAAATCCACAGCTTTCCGACTGTCGGCTAGGGCTTGGCTGCCTCAACTCCCGTTCTTCTATCGAGGAAAGTTACTTGATATGATTCTCACTCTTTTATCATGGAAAGTTATCTTACATGCCAAATTGTAAATTGTCGAGGGGAGTGAGGTGTGCCCCTGCTAGCAGCCACACCAAGTTATTTCTTTGCCTGTCATCAGATAAATAGACAACACAAAAACAAGCATGGCCCACTTGACACTAGGTCATCAAGATTCCTCTCCGCCTCGCCAATATGCGGACACACCACAAAGACTAGCAGATTGCACCTTAGTAAATGGCACCCTCTAGCAAAAATAACTAAAAAATCTCTATGCCCGAGAAGATATTTCTTCATATTTTCATTATTATTATTAGTAGTAGTAGTAGTATTACTAGCTAAGATACAGCCCTAGCTGGAAAAGCAGGATGCTTAAAGCTCAAGGGCTGCAATAGAAAAAGAGACCCCAGTGAGGTGATGGAATAAACCACATCAGAAGTAATGAATAAACAATATAAAATAACTCAAGTTCAGTAACAACGTTCAAAACAAGTCTGTCACACAAACTATGAAGAGAGGCTTGTGTCAACCTATTCTTCTTCTTCTTCTTCTTTGTCTGCTCTTTTCCCACTTCTATGTGGGGTCGATGTTTTTGACCAGCGTTCTTCATCTACCTCTGTCCCACACTTCATCACCGGTTAATCCCTTTGATCGAAGGACATCCTTGATACAGTCCATCCACCTTCGCTTTGGTCTCCCTCTCCTTCTCGTTCCCTGTACCTCCATTTTCATCACTCTCCTCCCAATATACTGTTCATCTCTTCTCATGACATGACCATACCACCTCAGTCTACTTTCTTGGATCTTATCTGATAGTTCTCTAACTCCTGTGATACCCCCTAATTACCTCATTTCGTATCTTATCTCTTCTTGTCACCCCACAACATTCTCATCTCTGCTACATCCAGTTTCTTCTCTTCTGTCTTCTTTATTGCCCACGTCTCTGGTCCATACATCATTGCCGGTCTCACACTGTCCTGTGTACTTTACCTTTCAACTTAACCCCTATTTTCCTGTCGCATAGTACTCCACGCACTTTTTTCCAATTCTTCCATCCTGCTTGTATTCTGTGGTTTATTTCTGCCCCCAGATCACCATCCTCTGCAACTGTTGATCCTACATACCTGAAATTTTCAACTCTTTTCAATCTCTCTCCTTGTAAACTAACTTCCCCATTCTCCCTATTTTTCAATCTCAAATACTCTGTCTTTTTCCTGCTGATCTTCAACCCTCTATTTTCCATTTCTCTTCTCCACTCCTACAGTTTCTTTTCTACTACCTCTCGCCTAGTGCTACACAGTATATCATCAGCAGCAAAAAGCATACACCAAGGAGACTGATCTCTAATACCCTATGTTACTACATCCATGACCAGATCAAATAGGTAAGGGCTCAATGCAGACCCCTGATGTAGTCCCACATTTACCGGAAAACTTTCTGTTAGGCCTATACTGTTCTTAACATTTGCTTGTGCCCTCTCATACGTATCTTGGGTGATTCTTATGTATTTCTCAGGGGCTCCCTTTTCTCTCATACATCTCCACAGCTCCTGACGTGGTACTCGATCGTATGCCTTCTCCAGGTCAATAAAGACCGTATGTAATCCTTTCTGTTTCTCCCGATGTTTTTCTATCTTCTCCCTCAAAGCAAATATTGCTTCTACAGTCCCTTTTCCAGGCATGAATCAAAATTGTTCCTCACCAATTGTTGATTCATCTCCGAGTCTCTTCTCAATGATCTTCTCCCATATTTTCATAGTATGGCTTAACAACTTTATGCCTCTGTAGTTGCCACATTCTTGGATGTCTCCCTTCCCCTTATAGATGGGAATGATTAGGCTTCCTCTCCATTCCTCTGGCATCTTTTCCTGATTGAAGATCTTTTGCATCAGGTCTCACAAGATATCTAGGCTTTCCTCTCCAAGACTTTTCCATACCTCTACTGGTATATTATTCGGTCCTCCAGCTTTATTATTTTTCTTCTTCTTTATTGCTTGTTCTACTTCTTTTCTAGTCACTCCTATGGTAACTGCCTCGTTTGGGAGTCCATCTTCAAATACGGTTGTTGGGTTCTCCTCATTCAATAGTCCTTCAAAATAAGTTTCCCACCTTCTTTTAATTTCATTCTTTTCTGCTAGAACTATACCATTGCTATCTTTTATTTGCCTTATCTGTGTCAGGTCTTTAGATGCAGCATCTCTAGTGTTTTCATCTCTTTATATACTTCATTTAATGTTTCTGCCTTCGCCTTTGCTACTGCTCTTCTTGCTTCTTTATTTGCCTGTTTATAGTTTTCTTTATCATGCTCTTGTATTGATAGACCTGCCTTCTTCTTGGTTTTTATCCGTTCTTGCACCTCATCATTCCACCACCACGATTTTTTATCATTTGGTGGTGGCCCATACATATCAATACTGGATCAAATTTATTGTTGGTTGTCCTAGTTCTCTAGAATAAAAAAATTAAAAACCAATTATGAAGAATTTACTTAAATGTTAAAGAATATTTTTTGTGTGTGGAAAATTACATGCTATTCTACGGTGCCTCTGAGTAAACAAGTTCTTTTGTTACCCGTTGTAGGTAAAGGTGAGATAATTGAAATCTGTTTGCTGTCATTGCCAGTGAACATTCACAACAGAAGTTACCAAGAATTTGAAGGTTCATGGCGTCAGCATCAGGGGCTGGTATAAATACATAAAAGGTAAATGCAATATTTCATATTCTTTACTTTTATGATGTTAGAAGGCAAGTATTTTTACAATTAGAGCAAAGAGAATCATTACTTTTGCCTTTTGTTTAAGGTTTGAACAGTCATAGGCTTACACTGTCTGGACTATTTCAATTCAATTCATAACAATGGTTTGACTAGGGCAAAACGTAATATTTAAACAGATCAATAGACCTTGAGTACCTTGTGTATCATAGGGATAATAAAGAAGTCTCTAAGTTTGTTATCAGACTCGAAATAAGATAATCGCAAGCGGAAACGAACACCCTTTATAAAAGGGTACAGAAGCCCACAATCATATACAAAATTGTGTTTAAGGATATGCTATAATACTCTCACTACACGTACACACACACGCATATATATATACAGTATATATATATATATATATATATATATATATATATATATATATATATATATATATATATATATACTGTAAATGTATATATATATATATATATATATATATATATATATATATATATATATATATATATACTAATAATGAAGTTAAACGAAGCCTGACCCATTCCCATGTGTTAAACTTTGAAAACGGGCATCATGACCATACATACATACATACATACATATATATATATATATATATATATATATATATATATATATATATAAATATATATACATATACATATATAAATATATATACATATACATATATATAAACATATATACATATACATATATAAATATATATACATATACATATATATATATACATATACATATATATATACATATATATACATATACATATATATATATATATACATATACATATATATATATATATATATATGTATATATATATATATATATATATATATATATATATATATATATATATATAAATGATCCTGATGCCCCTGTTTTCAAACATAAGCACATGGGAATGGGACAGGCTTCTCTTCATTATTAATTTTTTATGTAATAGATTGCAGAGTAGTAGTTGATAGAAATAATAATGACTATAGAAATGTAATATCTGGTGTTCCTCAGGATAGTTTTTTCGCCCATTAATCTTTATACTATACAGTACGTGCATAACATGTGGTTTGGCCTAGAAACCAACCTCATTGTATATACAGGTAATGCTACTCTTTTCACATCAATTCCATATCCTGAATGTAAAACTATGATTTCAGTACCCCTTGATAGAGATATAGCTAAAATTAGTGCATTGTGAAAAGTAGGGGGTATGAAGTTAAACGCAAACCAAACTCAAATTAGGATTGTAAGCCGGTCGAGTACAGTGACTCCTCAACATCCATATTTTTGTAGTGACGATGTCTCATTGAGAATATACAAAACTCATTTAATATTTCTAATTGTGATTCTTGATTGCAAATTTTCTTTTGAGAAACATTATCTGTTTCTTCATCAATTACACTATATATATATATATATATATATATATATATATATATATATATATATATATATATATATATATATATATATATATATATATATAAGGCTAATTAATTGTCTTTTTCAATTTTCGGTGATATCATCATCATCATCATCATCATTATTATTATTATTATTATTATTATTATTATTAGCTGAGCTACAAACCTACTTGTAAAAGCAGGATGCTATAAGCCCAACTGCTCAAACAAGGATAAAGAGCCCAGTAAGGAAAGGAAACAAGGAAATGAACAACAAGAGAAGTATCAAAA
>NC_090751.1:56113610-56153610 GCF_036898095.1 Palaemon carinicauda
GGGGGCACGAGTGACAACCAGACGAGGTTAAATGTCTCCGACGACACCGCCAATTGAATAATGACTGGCCGTAATAGGAGTCTCCGGTAAACAAATGGATAAAGATAATGATTCAATTACGAATTAATTAGGACTGCCGCGCGTCAAAGGGTGACCAGGCGGGTTCTGTTTTTTGCTATCGTCAACAGATCTCGTTTTTAGTACCTGCTTGGAGGGGGTTGGTATGGTAGTAAGAGGCTGGGATTTGTCGAGCAATTATGCCAACAACTTAGCGATCTCCAGTTGAGGAGTAAAATGTACCCGTGGCATAAACATGATTCAGGTTTGCCAAGTATTGAACCTCCTAGAGAGACTCCAGTTTTAATTAGAATTTTACATTCTAGAAAAATTCCTCAGACTAGGAGCACCACACACGAAGCTAGCGTTTCTATCTTTTTTTTTTTTTTTTTTTTGTATAGTCATGGTTATAAATTTGTATGCTACGTAGTTTTTTTATCAATATAAAGTTCGTGTCCATAGTTTTAGGAGAAACTTTCAATGTGTGTTCATTAATTACAAATGCAGGAGACTTACACAAAACTCAAGTTCCGTAGTCAGTGCGAAAAAAAAAAGAAAAAAAAAAAAAAAACTTATTTTACTAATAAAATTAGGGGTTAAATTTTCACCATACTGGAAACGGCTATCTCTTTGGTAATTCAAGTACGGACTTTTGACATTAACTTTGAGGTGAATTTTAGAGAAAACTCTCATAGAACACGCTGTAAAAAGAATACAGCTCTGGAATCTTGTTTTGCAATAAGTGACATTCAAAGAAAAACAATTTACTGCCTTTGACTGCATAACAAAACAACCTACATAAGATGTTGAAAGATAACAAATGAGAATACAATGGCGATAGGTCAATAAAAATATTACAATTCCTTCAATAACAGCAGCAACAAGGATAAGAATAATAATCATGAAAACAAATTAACCATGAAACACACATTGGAGTAGAAACAGATGATCTATCTTCAAGCACATCTCTATGATGGTCGATCTTATTAAGTTTGCCTGAGAACCCTTCAATCACAAAAGAGGAATTGCAATCTCTTTGAGTGTTTGTATACCTTTGTATCAAGCTTTTTTCATCTTTTATTTAATCCTTATACCAAGCTTTTTCATTTATTATTTACCGTTTATATCAGGTTTTCCTCTAATTCTATTTAACCTTTATATCATGCATGGCTGACATCCCTCCAATAGGAATTGGGAAAACAAGATAAGCAGAACAGAAAAGAGATAGACTGTAAAAGAGAGACACCTACAGCGGAGAAACAGAGAAAGAACTACCGGTATACTAATTGAGGCTAAATAAACTTTAAATCAACTCGAGTACATAAGACATGACAGAAATCTATATAAGTTTTGAGGCTGTTTATTATTATTATTATTATTATTATTGTTGTTGTTGTTGTTGTTGTTGTTGTTGTTGTTGTTGTTGTTGTTGTTGTTGTTGTTGTTGTTGTTGTTGTTGTTGTTGTTGTTGTTGAAGATAAAAATAATAATAATAATAATAATAATAATAATAATAATAATGCAATCAAATTCATTCTATAAATTCCAATATTTTGATACACCAAACCACACACACCCAAACATACGATTTGAAGCTACTTTCAACAATAACCACATTCATCTAGTAATATCATTCCACAGATAAAACATATAATATCCAGAAAAATAATTGGACTTTTGTTCCATTACTCAGCGGGACTGACATTGTCGTATGTAATCTAGCTAAGCTGGGAAAAACAGTAAATATAATTATGCACGACAGGAAAAACGTAGCAATCTTAATTATTACTTAACGAGACAAAATATATATACTTCGTTTATCATCATTTAAAAGGAACAATTTTCGTGGTTCGATGTATTTCCATCAATAAAGTAATTAGATTTAAAGCATCTATTTTCAAGAGCTTTCTTAACCTTTGTCTCTTGGTGGGTGTTTGTAATTTACGTTATTAGAAATGTCATGTTCAAAATTGATGAGTAATATTGCTAACGGTAATAAATGTCCAGTCCATTATTCTAAGTTCATACCTAACCAGGGATGTTTTTTATGTAAAAAAAAAAAAAAAAAAAAAAAAAATTACTGGCTGGACTGTTTGTTCTACTATGATGAGAGCTTTATTATTTTTTTCCTGAATAATTTTGTTTATTTTTCTGAAAGAAGGCGACTTTACAAGCCGGAATAAAATATAAGTAGTAACGCTTGTTCATTTTAGAGATATATTAAAAGATGTCAATAAACAGCACCGTAATTATTATCATTATTTTATTTATAGAGATTCACAGAGTTGAAGGATATGAAAACAAACGAGTTAAAACACCGTTATCCTGTTTCTTTCTGAATTAAATTATCATTTTAAAATTAAAGATGATAGAACAATACAAATTATAAAAGGAAGAATTTCACCTTACAGCTTCAGGTTGTCGAGCTACTTTAAAAATAAAGAGAAATTAAAAAAAAATGCAGCTGTCCAGTAGACTAAACTTTAGACAAAAAATCTATTAGCCAGATCTATATGTACAATAATAGACTAACTGAATAGACACTTACTAATTTCATATAAGAGATAAGAATGACTTCTAGCAGATTCAAAGCTGCTTTTCTTCAATTATTTTAATGGAAATAGCCCGTTTAGTGCAAAGGCACACATTAACTGAACGTGGACGGATGAGTGGAAACCTAAAGCATTTTAAAAAGAGAATTAACTTCGCCAGGGCACCGGACCATGGGCATCTAGCATTATCATTAAAAGAATAATACACAAGCAATTTTACCTCTTGCCCACAACGTACTTATCGCTGTTTCATCTTAATTTTGGGGTATTTATCTACACTAATCCTTTCTCGGTTGGTTGTTTGTGTGTGACTGAGAGAGAGAGAGAGAGAGAGAGAGAGAGAGAGAGAGAGAGAGAGAGAGAGAGAGAGAGATATTTAGGTTCTCCACGGCTCATAAAGAATCTCTCTTGGGCGTAGTAATCGAGACATGTAACCCTCCAATTGACAGATGGTTCGCTCCGACACGCACGCTGGATTCGTTAAGCATCCGAGTCGTGAGAGAGACAATCCGTGTGTTCGAGAGGTGGCTTCGAGGTCCTAAGATAGAGAAAGAGAGAGAAAGAAAGAGAACTTGTGGAGTACCCCTCGCAGTGGAGATGCCTGTTGGTGCTTGTACTATCGTATTGTACCGGCGTTGTTAGCAGTTGTTGTTGTTGTCGGTGCTAGGGGTTGAAGCGATATTAGGGGGTGGGGAAGACAGGGCCATACTTGTAATGGAGTCGAGTGATTAGAGGGTTCGATGATTCAAAACATTCTGCGGGATCTCGAACCAGCTTCATTAGCGGGTTGTTACTCGTTCATAAGTATTTAAGGACGAGCGACGTGTTCTCACATAACTATTTTTTGCCCGTTTTTATGGTGAACACATTCTTTATTGGTCGCTTTTCATGGCTCGATTCTCTTCCAGTACATGAGCTTCATTAGCGTCTAGGATGAAGCACCGAATTGAGATTTAGCGTCTCGTGCTTATAATGAATAGCCCGCAGCTTCATCTTGAAAAATAAATATCCATAAATATTTAAAGTACGTTATGTAAGAATACTCTAAGTATTTTAGTTAAAGACGAAAAAACAGGTTTCATTCAGACTAGTGCACTAGAATTGCAAGGCCTCTTCAATTTTTAAACATATGGCAGTTCATGTTTAAAAACATTAAATTTACGTCACTTGGTGATTCAATGTCACCATCGAGGTTTTTATGATCCCAAGTCGATCGTTTCTTCATCACTATTATGATAACCAAACAGCCCTTTTATCATTAACAAAATAACTACTCATCCTACAAATCAAATCGATAAGGGCTTACTAAATAACGAAAAAACAATCATCCTTTTAAACTTCATTTTCTAATAGTCTTAAAATCAAGAGAAATATTTTCCCTTTTAAACTTTAATAATAATATATATATGTATATATATATATATATATATATATATATATATAGTGTGTGTGTGTGTGTGTGTGTGTGTGTGTAAAACACGGAGAAACAAGTTTCATTAACCACAGGTACGAAAAATTTGCTTTAAATAATTCGCTAAAATGGGTAAAATGTGTTTACAAGGAAATGACATAAGGCACGTATCTATGATAAAAAAAAACCTACCAAATTTGTGTGCCAATGTACTCATTCCTCTGCTGATTTTTATTGTTGACTCGCATATTTACTTCTAAGGTAAATTAATATAAGAGCAAAAAAAAAAAAATACCTAAATAGTATCATTTATAAATTATTCAAGAAGCATATAAGATTATAAACGTTCATACTCATACATATATATATATATATATATATATATATATATATATATATATATATATATATATATATATATATATATATATATATATATATATGTATATATATATATATATATATATGTGTATATATATATATATATATATATACATGTATGTATGTGTGTGCGTGTGTGTGTGAGTGTGTGTTCACTAAAAATGCATTGATGTGAAGCACCTTTCCACATCATCCGAGTTCACAAATTGATGGAGCCATCAGCTCTCATGTAACAGACACAGATTAAGACGAGAAGAAGGAACAGCAGATGAAGCTGGAGAGCCATTAGTCATAGGAGACACAGACCTGCGTCTGTTTCAAGAGTCAGATGGGAACTTTCATGACTTCATCTTTCGTTGGTCAGCAATGCATTGGCACGCTACGGTTATCTTTAATGATTTCTCCAAATGGCACATGATCAGTTTAAAGACGATTGGCGCGTCGCTATCAATATATTGATCACAATGATACCTCAATCATCTAACGGATATTACGTTGATGCTTCGATTTATGAAAATTACAATTTCGCTTAGGAAACTAAAAAGCTGTCATATATTTTGGGACTATTTTCTATTAAAAAATAAAATTTCTCTTTGGCACTCATTTTCCTAAAATAAACGCAATCAAACAATTAATTTTCTTAAAAGACAGCTATTAAAAAATCTCGGTATCTTGACCAGTTGTTTTTCGAATGTCTAAGTAACAATGGAATGATTAAAATTGTCTATCTCCGTTTTCTCTGGGAAAAACAAGAAGAGCTGGCAATAAACTTGTTTTTCCAGTTTTGTAGTCAAATCTCAGCATTCTTGAAAATGTGAGGGTTAAAATTCCTAAAGATACCAAAATACCCAAACACGAATTAAAATTCTTCAGTATTCATAATTCAATGCAGAAAAAGGGAGTCCTTAGCTAGATAGAGTATTGGAAGTAGGATTTAAACAGATGAATACTATACATCTCTATAACTAGTATTATTATTACAACTCATGGTCTGAAAGCTTAGCATCTGATGAAATTCGAGATGCAAGCATTAACAAGCCATACACTTAAACGGTATTCCGGCCAAGAGCTTAGTAATGACAAGATCCCATAAATTTTGTTGATATAAATAAGCACTGAAAAAATTCAGCGGTAGAAAAGGGGTAAAAACCAGGACTAATGTTACTAATATTAATGAAAACTAATGGAATTTCTGAAATTAAAACAATAATATTTTTACTGAATATCTAAAACCTAATTATTAATACTGTATCTTGAAAAAATCCTAATCGTCACACCCATCCGTAGTTTTCTGAATTAATATGCAATACATTCTTAAAGGTTAACCAGTAATATACTTCCTTTCAGTGAGTAAAAAAACCTAAATATATAATAATGGCAAGGAATAATATCAAGGCAGAGCAGCTAGTTAGAAAGAAACATATTTTGAAAACTACCCCCAATGAATACGGGAAACGGCAAAACTTCTCCAATAGCAATATTTACAAGCCAGCTTGAGTTCTTGAGCCTCAAGTTCACGATATATACTTCACAACTGACTATAAAAGTAAGAGGACAGAATCCGTTACAAAAGCTTAGTCAACTAGATGATAAAATGAAACCAGTCATATAACCAGGTCAACCAAGTTCCATTGTATCTGGACTACCTGACACTAAACCCTTTTTCTTTCTAAGTATATATATATATATATATATATATATACAATATATATATTTATATATATATATATATATATATATACTATATATGTATATATGTATATGTATACATATATATATGCATACATATATATAAAGTTATATATGTAAATATGTGTATATGTAAATATATATAAATATATATATATATATATATATATATGTATATATAAGTATATACAGTATATATATATATATACATGTATATATAAGTGTATATATAAGCATATATATACATGCATATATACAAATATATATGTACATATGTAAATATATATATATTATATATATATATATATATATATATATATATCCAAATAAGCCATATATATTTTTGATATATTAATGTCTGGATTCTCTTAACGACCTCGGGATCAGAGCCCCAGGCGAAATCACACAAAGACAAGAGCTTGGCTCCGGCCGGGAATCGAACCCTGATCGGCAAGCTTATATAGACAGTGACTAACCCACTTGGCCACGAAGAAAGATATATGGCTTATTTGAATATGAAAAACACGTAAAAATGTGCAAAATTTATCATATATATATATATGTTATATGTATATATTAAATGTATATATGTATATATATGTATGTATATATATGTATATATGTGTATATATATATATATATATATATATATATATATATATGATTATAACTAAACCAACTGGTAAGATCATTCTCTATATTGTCAGCATAAGTAAACTCTCAGTTCGTCATATAAATTCGTATATATACGATTTAATATCATGAAAAAAGTAGTTATGAGAGAGAGAGAGAGAGAGAGAATGAGAGAGAGAGAGAGAGAGAGAGAGAGAGAGAGAGAGAGAGAGAGAGAGATTGATTGATTGATTGATTTAAAGTTTTCAGGCATCCTGACAAGAGAGAGAGAGAGAGAGAGAGAGAGAGAGAGAGAGGGAGAGAGTATGTCTTTAATATTCCTTTTAATAGACCCCAGGTAATTAGGAATATCTAACTACAAATGACCATAGCTCACAGGTCAAACCTTTTTAAAACAATATACCTCCCCTTCCCTTTGTTGAAAGATAATTAAAAAATACTTGACTTAATGAACAAGATAAAACAGCTATTGCAAGCACGACAAAAATGTTAGACTTGATGCATATGTTCTCTTACTTTGGGGGGTCTAAATCACGATACTTTCGTGCATACATTTATACCTGAGCACATACACACACAGGATGAGAGAGAGAGAGAGAGAGAGAGAGAGAGAGAGAGAGAGAGAGAGAGAGAGATAGAGAGAGAGAGAGAGAGAGGGGACATACCATTATTAACATAAAAATTCTTTCATCTTCCAATGCAAAATGGAAACAAGTCAATTTTAAAATGTTTGTGTAACAGGGCATATATTTCCTTAAACATAACTTCAGACTGTAAATGGTACAATGATTGAACATAAAATCATATAGTAAATACAGAAATATGAAAAAATATTGTACTTATATGTATTTACCATACGACAGTTAATCATATTCATCTATTGCAAAAAGGGAAAATGTTCAATTTATTGGATCTATCGTGAAAGTAATGCTAGTATGAAATATAGTCACATAATAAAGACTAATAATAATTGGCTTTACATAGAAGCTGCTATTATTTCTAATTGCCAAGAATTTATTGAGAAAGGTTCATTGCTAATACCAGCTATTTTTTAATTTACTATCGAGTAAAATTTATTATAATTCTAGAGAGAGAATTAGTTAATATAACTCCCCCCGCCCCAGTGCGATGAAACGTCTTAACCACCCAAGGAAAATAACTCGTTCCACATAAACACGTAGAAAAAATTAATGGAAAGGTCTCACTTTTCAACTCCTCTTATTTTGCTTCACCAAAGATAACTATCTAAAGAGCGCATTTGCAATTCAGAAGAAGTAAACAAAATCGTTAACAAGATCAGGGACGTATGATTTGGGAGCGCAACACCTAATGATGGAAGAGAACAATAATTAGAACAAAGAGGAAAGTTGAAGTGTCTTGAATTTTCTTCCAATCGGAGATAACGTCAACTAGAAACACCACTGGAACAACAGGGGTCAGGGGAAGCGGGAGGGGGTATGCTGGACATACCGTATCTTCGAAAGGTCAAAGAGAAATTTCAAATAAACATAACTGCGCGTTGACAAGGTTATTTAGATATCATATAGTTTGCTTGTCCAAAAGAAAACAAAAAAGCTTCACCACTTCATTCCTTCTTCGTCTTCGCCCTAATAAAAGTCTCCATCTATCCCTGCATTAACTTTCTTTGCATTTATTATCTAACGAATGCCTCTCTCCTCCTCCTTCCTGTCACTCGCCACTGCTTATCGCAATCTTCACCCTCTCACAAGGTTAAGAAAAAGAACAGAAAAGGGAATGTTACACATCACGACATTTATGTAAATCTTCTCCTGGCAGCCATAAAATTTAAGAAGTTTTCTTATATTTATTTTCAGAATAAGTGTAAACCTTTAATTAAAACTAAAACAGGATTTGAATTGAAACCTTGATAATGTAAAGGATGAAACACAAAGACTATCTAATATATAAAATGGATGGCAACATTATTAATTTTTTTTATATATAAATAAAACTTAAGTTAATTTCCTTATTCACGACAATATATTGTAAGTTTATATAGGAGACATAAGAATGACTTTGACACATATTTTTTTTAATGAAAAATTAACATACTTTCTTCCTCATTAACAAAGATGCCTGTTGGTAGACGTGACGGTCCACTATATATGACATTTTAGTTGAGCCCAAATATTATTACTTACTAAGCTACATCCCTAGTTGGAAAAGCAGAATGCGAAAAGCCCAGGGCCTCCATCACGGAATATAGCCCAGTGAGGAAAGGAAAAAAAGGAAAATAAAATATTTTAAGAAGAGTAACAACATTAAAATAAAGGACGGCTACTTTGCCCAATAATACAGTAGTTCTTTGGTACTTCAGACCTCTCTGTTCTCTTACTCAAGTAGTGATGATTGAAAAATAAAATTGCCTCATATTATTAATAACAAAACAATCTCGTAACTTTAAATATAACAAAGTTAATTTTCAATTCTATTACAACATAACAATTCCATAAAGAAATAAAAGAAATACCAGTACGTCCTTGTAAATATAACTGGATGAAATAGATAGTTTCACTCATCTTCATATCAATATAATGAATGTATATCGGGAAGAAAACAAAAGATACAGAAGTATACCAAATAACAAACCTTTGAGTTATTTCTTTTGCACATCAAAGGTATGCCCCTTATCTATTAATTTATAAATATTTGGTTCCATGACATCATTTGTGGGATGAATATATATATATATATATATATATATATATATATATATATATATATATATATATATATATATATATAGATTGCAAAAAAAAGTAGGGAAAAGAAGAGAAGACGATGAATTGTAGAACTAAGAAATCTCGCAGGTTTAGCCTGGCGCAGAAACCATAGACAGATGCGAGTTGAAGAAAATGTCTGAGGCCTTTGTCTTGCAGTGGACTAGTGATGTCAGAGGATGATGATGATGATGATGATATATATAATATACATATAAATAATATATATATAAATATATATATATATATATATATATATATATATATATATATATATATATATATATATATATATATATATATATATATATATAAACATGTTCTTCAATCTAAAAAAAACGATAATTTGATAAATATGCGTGAGACAGAGAAAGGCTCCTGCAGTTCCGTTAAAAGAGATTCTCGTGAGGCAAAGATTTTACCATTCAATGTGAGTGATGTTAGTTATTGCTTTTTTCAATTTCTATATCTTTTATTCATCTATTTGAAAAAGGTTTTAGGGTTTTTATGGCTAAACAGTTCCTTTCACTCCTTTTTACTCTGAATAGCTGCTTCAAATCCTTTTTGTTATCATCATTATCATTATTTGTTTCTTTATCCTCGGATCATAAAATGGATTAAGCTACTGTTCCGCCACCTTCAGTAAAAATTATATTTCATCATCAGGTCTTCGTGGGAATTCTCTCTCCTTTTCTAAATATGCTGGCGGCAATCTCTGGCTTTGTAACCATAACTGTATAATATACGGATACAGAAAATAACTCCCTTTAACACACACACATACATACAATATACATACATACATAAATACATACATACATACTGTACATACATATATATATATATATATATATATATATATATATATATATATATATACAAAATATATATATATATATATATATATATATATATATACACATACACACACACACACACACACATATATATATATATATATATATATATATATATATATATATATATATATATATATATATATATATATGTGTGTATATATACATATATATCGGCATATCTAAAAACCACAGTATTCAAGTTACAAGTGCCCCAGTTGACTGCTAGCAATGGTTTTATGTTAGGAACAATTGTTATAAATTATCGACTTTCTAACTTTTCACAGCTTCAACTATCTGCCATACCTACAATAATTTCTTTTGTAAGAAAATCTAGTAGATTACTGATTTTTCGAATCATAAATTTTATATAAATGATAAGAATGAGCAAATAGTTAGTTTGGTTAAACATTTAAATGTGATGTATATTTTGATATATCATATAAGATGTTCCCTTGTGGCGTAAAGCGCGTAGAGCACACTTGAAAGGATATGTAGGTAAATAAAAAATACCTAATTTGGAAGTATACATAATAAGTAAATAATATCTAAAATACTTGGTACAGAAGAGGACCATAAACTTTAAAAACTCTGAAGCACGAATTTCTGCAAGTACTATGTGAATAGGCTCACTGTATGTAAACGGCATTGATGCCCTGCCGATGAACCAAACTTAAAACTAAGTTTTCAGTTTTGGATACAAGTTCTATCCTTTACTTGGAAGCTGGATAAATGGGGCTATTGCTCTGAAGTAGTTTAATTGAATGAAGGAAAACCGTATAATTAAACGCCAAAAAAAGAAAGCTCATCTCTAATAAGCTTCATAATTTCAACCTCTATGTACTGGTAAGCCATAAAATCAAAATTTCATCTGGATGATTCAAATTATAGGAAAAAGCACAATCTCTATAGACATATCAAACTCCTGAAATTATTCTCATATGAATGTTAAGGATATTAAGTATGAGCAGCTTTATGGCGGATAAATTATTTTGCAAAGACAATATCTGACACAGATTCACTAAAAGTAATTTATGATTCCGTTTCTCCCAATACTTTTGAACTATGAATCTTCTTTTTGTAGTCAATCTAGTCTTTACCATTCCGGCGTCAACAACCCAGTTAAGTTGTCAAGCTAGAGAAAGTAAAAATCAATCAATAACTACCTGATTAAGATCAGACCACCTTAATAATACCTGGACCAGTGTTTACATTGCACTGGACTGGTAAGGTACCATCTCACAAAGGCATTAGCCATGAAAAGGCGATCTTAAAAAAGGAGATTTGAAATGGGTGTGAAGAATGATCTTGGAAAAGGGAAAATATTATTTTATTAAAATTCTTCTAATATAACACTTGGTTATCCTTCTGAAATATTTGTTAATCGCAGAAAAGAACATCGCTCTGATATTTTACCTAATAATTACCTTCATAATTTCATTTTCTAACCAAGTTATTGTACGGTACTGATTTCTACAAGGGAAAACCACATTTTGAGCAATAAAAAAAAAAAAGGCAACATTCGTTCTTTTCCATACACATGCCGCTCATTTCGCAAATTCTGTATTAGAATATCGGTATTTCAGGATGTAAGTCCGAACATAGGAGAGAGAGAGAGAGAGAGAGAGAGAGAGAGAGAGAGAGAGAGAGAGTAAAAAAAAACAACCCTAATATATTTCTTTATACGTTAAATGATACATCAGGGTAAGGGGATATTGAACACCGATTTTAGTAAGAAAAATGGGTTAACAGGCAAAGGGGGAAGGAAGAAAGAAAGGGCAGGCGAGAGGTGTTCACGCCCCCACCCCTCTTCACCACCTCCTCGGAAATGAGTTGTTCCAGCCAAGTCTCGTGATCATGTCTGTTATGTTGTGCATGAACCGATGAAACCCGGACAACCCCGGGACAAAGCTGAACATGGACGCGACATTCACGAAGACTCACGGCATATGACAGAAGCGTCTCTGGTGCTCGCCGCCGAATGCACTAGTCTTTTAAAAGGAAAAAAATACAATCAACCTTCTACGACGTCACCTTCAAAGTGGATGAAGTCACTGTACCTCATACCGAAAATGTAGCATCTCATCTTGAACATTTTGTAGACGCCTCTCTCTCTCTCTCTCTCTCTCTCTCTCTCTCTCTCTCTCTCTCTCTCTCTCTCTCTCTCTCTCTCTCGATCAATAAATAAGAGATCGGACCTCCCTTTCCATTGTCTCGACCATCATAATCATTCGTTATGGGAATGGTGGAGCACTAGTGCAATCTTGCCCGACCTGCTACATAGATAAACGTGTTAAGTACTGCACATCTGGCTTTTCTTAAACGTATATAAATTCGCTTACATTCCTTCTCCAAATCCTCAATATTTATTAAAGTCTCTCTCAAATGTACAAACAATTTATATATATATATATATATATATATATATATATATATATATATATATTATATATATATAATATATATATATATATATATATATATATATATATGCTATATGTGTGGTAGGTAGTAGGATGGCTAGGGCACCAGCCACCCGTCGAGATACTACCGTTTGAGAGTTATGGGGTCCTTCGACTGGCCAGACAGTACTACATTGGATTCTTCTCTTTTGTTAGGATTCCTTTTCTCTTCGCCTACACATACACCACTGTATAGTCTGACAGCACTAAGATTACCAAACAGTTCATCTTCACCCAAGCGGTTAATTCACCATCATTGTTCAGTGGCCACTTTCCTCTAGGTAAGGGTAGAGGAGACTCTTTAGCTATGGTAAGCAGCTCTTCTAGGAAAAAGACACTCCATGATCAAACCATTGTTCTCTAGTTTAGGGTAGTGCCATAGCCTCTGTACCATGGTCTTTTACCGTCTTGGGTTAGAGTTCTCTTGCTTCAGGGTACACTCGGGTACACTATTCTATCTTATTTCTCTTCCTCTTGTTTTAATAAAGTTTTTTAAAGTTTATGTAGATATTTATCTTAATGTTATTGTTGTTCTTAAAATATTTTATTTTTCCTTGATTCCTTTCCTCATTGGGCTATTTTCCTGTTGGAGCCCCTGGGCTTATATCCTAGTTTTTTTAAACTAGGGTTGTAGCTTAGCAAGTAGTAATAATAATAATAATAATAATAATAATAATAATAATAATAAATATATATATATATATATATATATATATATATATATATATATATAAATATATATATATATATTATTGGCATTATTTTATTTGTATCTCTCTCTCTCTCTCTCTCTCTCTCTCTCTCTCTCTCTCTCTCTTCCATACACAGCAAAAAAAAAGAAGGGAGCGGAGGTAAGGAAGTAGAGCCCCAAGAGCGAAAGAGCGGAGGGGAGGGTGGGGAGAGGGCCCCGCTGGAACATCGTGATCCATAATACGATGTGTTAATGGTAAATGTGGTGAGAGCGAAAATGATGATGCAGTGCAGATGAAAGGGATTATTTAGAGCAAGTGCCGATGCAAGACATGACATTAGCGACCCTCTCATCTCACACCTCCCCTTCTTCTTCAGTCCTCGGGAAAGGGCCTTAAAAGGCTCTAATAAGGTCTCGATAAAATGGATGGACCAGTCAGATTGAGGCAAACGTCAAGAAAGGTTAAGACTGCCTTCTTGATGGTAATGGCAACGACTGAGATTACGGGGCACAAAATACTAATGATCGCTGAAAATGGTCAAAATCGTTTTCCCCAACATCTCCAAGTCACTTGGCCACATTGGATCAATATTTATTCGCTCTTTGTAAAATTATTTGAAACACAAAAACCCACGAATATATATATATATATATATATATATATATATATATATATATAATATATACACTACATATATGTATATATATATATATATATATATATATATATATATATATATATACATATATATATATATATATATATAATATATATATACTTAAAACTTATATTTTCTATTTCATTTTCCCTGTGTTTTTTTGCAGTTTTATATATATATATATATATGTATATAATATATATATATATATATATATATATATATATTAGATAATATGCAGTATAGTATAGGCCTATATACATATAAATAAATATATATATATATATATATATATATATATATATATATATAGAGAGAGAGAGAGAGAGAGAGAGAGAGAGAGAGAGAGAGAGAGAGAGAGAGAGAGAGAGGGAGAGAGAGAGAGAGAGAGAGAGATCACTTAAAAACTGAAATACCAGAACATGGAAACATCCCATGCTGGTGATCTGCTGGACTGGGATTCGAGACCCACTCAAGCTCCCTAGTTTCTTGTAGTGTCTACAACTTCACCATCCTTGTAAGCTAAGGATGGGGGGTTTGAGGAAACCTGTAGATATACCTGCCGAGTCATCAACAGCTATCGCCTGCCCCTTTCTGGTCCTAGCTTGGGAGCAAATGAGGATTGGACGCTGATCATATGTAGGTATGGTCAGTGTCTAGGGCATTGTCCTGTTAAGACATTATCACTGTCCCTGGCCTCTGCCATTTATGAGCGACCTTTAAATTACAAAATTTTCCTTCATAAGAAATTACAATTGGGATATTCAACAATGAATATGTTTATTTTTATATCTTTTCATAACTCCTATTATATTTCAATTGTAACTTCCATTTTATCCTCACTTACAATTGTAAAATAAAAGTACCACTTATTACCGTATTTCTGTATGTTCAATTTGATATGCAATTTTAGCTTACAGCTTTCTTCTTTTAAGTTTATTTTTTGAAATAACACGAATGGATACTTTTCTTAATCAATGGGTGGTGAAACGTGGTAACTTTAAGATCTGTGAAAGTTAGACCGATATTTTTTATTCTAGCGACATAATATGGAGGTAGCTTGTTGTAGGATTTATATGTGTTCGCGCGCGTGTGTATCTTATCCCCGTTTTCAATGAGGTTATAGTCTCACCTCAACCATCCCAGCCAGAAATCTACTGCAAGCTTGATCCCATGGAAGGATAACACGTTTTGGCTCCTTTCCAAGAAAACTTAGTATTTAAACTGTCCTAAGCAATGAATTATGAGTTTGGTAGTTTGTAGAGATTGGTTTTTCGCAGTTTAAAATTCGGAATGTTAACGTCTTCTAGTGGCAATAACCCTTAAAAATGAGGTGTTTGGAATGGAGAAAAATTATATATATATATATATATATATATATATATATATATATATATATATATATATATATATATATTATGTTACGTTCAACTATTGTACACGACGTAGATTATGCAAATCCACTAAAAAATTTTACCAAACAAAAGCAAAACACTAACAGCAAATGAAAATGATAGCCAGCAAACAAAAAATATACCTATATTTAAGATTTAATAAAATATTTACAGCATTACACAAGATCCACAGCAATAGTCACGGCATGCCAAAACTAAATAACAATATACTGTATATGAATTCGTACGGCGAAGTAGGTCTTGAGTTGACTTCATAAACTTCTATGCAGTAAGCGACAGATGACGTTGTTTAGTTTTAGGTATAAAAGTTGAAACGCAGGAACACGGCTTCTGATGATGAATGTTGAAAGTTTCAAAGTTCTGTGTCTTCTTCAAGATACTCTAACGTTGCGTGTAGTCCCTATATTTCAGCGTCACAGAGGATGTAGCTGAAAAATGTCTCCAAACACCAGCAGTGTATTATTCTACTCCCCTCCTCTCGCTCGGCACCTGTCCTTTACATACGGGGACCAATACTCCCGGATGTTCCAGACAGATGAGAAGTGCCCATGACCGGCATTACGTATCATGATGCCACGCTACGGACCCATTCTTGAAGCTCTCTCCTGTCAGACAGCTAGCGCCAAAGTAGAATCTAGAGCTCTCGTAGACGAACACAGCGATATTTTTGGGTTACAATTATATTTACATACATAAAAAATTATTTGTTTTATTTTGTATCAACATAAATGAAAAATAAGCCCTTTTCACAAGTTTTGTATTGCAATGTACATTAATTTAACGTATATATAACAATATATATATATATATATATATATATATATATATATATATATATATATGTATGTATATATATGTGTGTGTGTGTGTGTGTACAGAGAAAGAGAGAATAATCCTACTATATAAACATGTGCATCCATATTGTTTCTGAAGTATTCTAGGTAAAAATTATTATGATATTTCAATTCTAATAATAAGAACAATCTTTAAAGCCCTAGTAATGACACAATGGCTAAATTGCCAGATAATAATCATCACAGCTGTTGATGACTTGCACTAATCTTTTGCAAAACTAATGCTTCCTTCCTTTATAGAGTCAACTGGTCAGCTTATTTTCTACTTAAACTTGTCCCCCAAAATAACATATATAACTCTAATCTAACTTCTACTTAATTACGTTTTTCTTCTCTTTTTCAACATTCCATTTCGTACAAATTTTCTAATAATTACCAATTCCCGTGATATCTCACCACATCCAATCAAAGATGCACCAGATAAAAACATCTGTGAATCTATAATATTCACATCCACAATCTTTATTTTGTATTAGATTGGATTCATGAATCGACCATATGACCAGGCGCTTTGGTCTGGGAGGCCATTCAACACCCAGATCCAATTGAAGTCAAAACCCACTGTTGCTCTATGAAATAACACTAAGAGAGGTATATTAGCAAGGTCGATGAATGGAAGCAAGAAGAGAGGTGTATAAAAAGTAAGTGCTGCTAAGGGCCAATGAGACACTTCAAAGGCCATTTGAAAATACCTTCAGTAAACCGCGTGAGGTGTACTGTGGGCAATACCCTACCCTAAACAATATCAGGCGCTACAAAGACCATTAGAAAATGCCTACAGTAGACCGCGTGAGGTTGCACTGCGGGCTCCACCCTACCCCAAAACAACATCAGTGTTTTTTAGTAATAACCTGAACATACTTTGCAAACCAACAATGAACTAATCACCCTTACCTACATAATACAGCAAAGTAATAGTGTTTTCATCGTTAATTCTAGTAAAGCCATCCACAAGAGCAGAACTTGTAAAGTTCTAAATCGTTAATTTGATATTAAACAACGAGTAACATAAATCCATCTGGAAAATAATAAAATGATACTGCATAGTTATAATCTTTTTGCTTAAATCATGGCTGTAATTTTCATAAATAATTTGTAAACTAGATAGGTTTACTATAATGCCACGCCCAAGTCATGATCGACTCAATTACTCTTTTCGAAGTTATACCTTATTTTGGGTCAACAAAACATTACGTAATTTTGCTATTCCGATACAATAAGAACTATCCCCTAAATTCATACTCCCATTGCAGTATTATTAAAAAAAAATTAATGGATAACCAATCAGAAAAAAAATATCGAAACATATCGGCTATATGACAAAAAGTATCTAATACAATATAAATAAACTCCAGTAAGAAAATATGTGAACAATAATGTACTAATCTCAGAGCTGAAGACCTACTAGCTAGGAGAGGCTTAAAACGTGCCTCCGTTACGACCCATCTGAGTAATGCTGACAGAAATGATCGGACAAAAGTGACGTTGAATGAAGGATTATCCGAGAGGCCCCTCATATATCACAAGATCCTGATCGTAAATATTACGAGCTCCATTAAGGAAAACATTAATAGATAATAGAAAATTCGCTGGACTGAAACACACAAGGAAGTTTGATTAATAGTCGAGGTCAAATAAAGAAAACGAAAATACATAATCTTGTGAAGAATAATCTTACATAAACATTCCATAAATGTTGTTATATTGGTAAATTTTGTCTTTTTAAATTTTCCACTTTATACAACAAAAATAGCCTAAATAGCCTTTTTAAAAATTGTCAACCTAGGTTTTACAAAAGGAAGGTTTTAAAGTTTATCTTTCACACCTAAATATTCTGTTGACACACAAACAGGGCATAACATATTAAAGAATAAAAACTTTCATGGATTATTTGATCATTTCTACTACCAAATAAGCACTATTTAAATGCATATTCAATAATGACAAAGCTTAGTGTCATCTTTCAGTAGTCGTAAAAACGCATAAGACCTAAAGGAAAAATATTGGATGACTTTCCTTTGATAAGAATACTTACATTCATTAATATAAATTATCTATTGTTAGGAATGGGTAAAAGAGAGAGAGAGAGAGAGAGAGAGAGAGAGAGAGAGAGAGAGAGAGAGAGAGAGAGAGAGAGAGAGAGAGAGAGAGAGAGAGCGCTTCCACTTAGTATAACACTTTAGTCCATAATGCCTTTACATTTCACATTTTAACAAATACCATCATTACAATTATATTATCGAAGCAATGTAATGAGATTACTCGCCGGTACCACTATATATATATATATATATATATATATATATATATATATATATATATATATATATATATATATATATATATATATATATATATATATATGGATAAAATCTTTAAACTTTTTATTTTTCTGAACCCGACAAAATAACCACTGCAGTTATTAAGAAGGCAGTTAGACTAAAAGCTCATGAAGATTTATAGACGGCTTGATCACTGTTCCGAAACTTAACCACCGAAACACCTCGTACTTATCATTATTCTAAAAATAATAAATAACAATAAACGGTTCACATCCAATGACCTTCCATCCGTGTAACTCGGCTAATGAGTATATGTGAAGAATAATCATTGAATTAAATCACAGGGATTTTGCAGTAAAACAAAATTTATAAGACAGTTTTTTTTTTTTTTTAAGAATTTCTAGCGCGCTCCAATAAATTTGTCTCGAGCGAAAACATTTAAATTGATCGACCTTTAATTGGCCATAAATCTTCCTATTTTGCTGCATGCAGGATCTCTTAAGTAGAGCTAATTTCTTGAGTGCGATAAATGACGATAATAACTAACATTAGAATAAATTATCAAAAATTCAATCACCGACACACTTTCCCGTAGTATGCATGACTGCTACATTTCGAATTATTGCCCGTAATTACAGTAAAAACAGCTAGAAAGAAAGTTATATATAGTGTTTGGTCTTTTAAAGTCCCCACTGCTGTTACAACATGACACAAAACTCGTATATTTTATGCGTAAGTTAATCACAATTGCGATATATATATGTATATATATATATATATATATATACATATATAATATACATATATATAAATATATAGACACATATATAAATAAATATACTCATACATATATATATATATATATATATATATATGTGTGTGTGTGTGTGTGTGTGCGTGTGTGTGTGTGTGTTCCATGTATATTCCACACCAAAAATTCTACCCTACTAAATTACCACACCAATAAAATTTCTCCCCGGCATTTTTCACCACACCTAATATGCAAACGGAACTTTAATCACATAAGTACATAAGTTGAACGATTGTGTGATTAAAATAATCAACTGGATATTTTAAGTGAAGCTCACTTTAAATTTCAGTTGCCTTCTTATCGTTGTCTTAGAAAGAATTTTTTTGTGGGGTAACCATGTCCCTCTCGTATATTTCTTCCTCGAGGGGAAAAAGAAGCAACGGTTGACGAAGAAAATTACATATACGAGAAGCATAAAGATAACGTTAAAAGAAAACAAGATCCTATTGGCGTTGTGAAAAATATCTATAACTGTTTCCATGCCCGCATTCACACTGAATATAATCAAAGTGAGCCGGTTATACGGGCGAAAGTTAGTAGTCATTCACATGCTTCATCTAATGCAGAAATTGAGAGCCAAAAAGCTATAAATGCCAAGAGAGACAAAGTGGAGAACTTCGGTGACACAGTGAAGTAATTGTATCACCTCTACAAACACTTAATGAAGGAGTCGTCAATAGACAGAAAGAACGCGTTTGGAATTCTCGCCCTCCCACAAGAACGCATTGGTTAATGTAGCAGATTTATTAGTTTGCAAATAATTATTTTACCTCCCATATGCATGTTTTCATAATTTTGTCTTCTTTTCTAGGATTATGAGGGGATCTGAAGTTATTGGGGACTTCCCTTCCATTTCACGTTTCTGAGCCCAAAACTGGCTGGGTTGTTTGTACCAAGGTATATAAAGTTATTCTATATACCTTGGTTTGTATTTGACGAAGGAACGTCACTATTTAGACCTACAGTAGCTGTTGAGTGAACATCAGGGAACCGCTAACCTATATGGAGGTTTTTTATAGCACAAAAAAGAAAAGAAAAAAAGAAATAAAAAAAAACCGCGTCATTCTTGTCAGTTGTTTAGAATAGATGAGTGGGTATATAAAACGTAACTAATATCTGCTCCACAGAAAAAAAAGCAAATTATGCGGTTCCGCTTGAGGAGTTATAAAAATAACGTAAGGCACATGAAGCATATCGTGAAAATCATAGGATGAATAAGTTGGACATGAAAAGGCTCTACAATAGTCTAAAAAAATACATTAACTACTAAGAAGGTTACAACTCCAGCTTCAGACTGAATACACACAGAGACACACACATACATACACACACACACATCATAATATATATATATATATATATATATATATATATATATATATATATGTGTGTGTGTGTGTGTGTGTGTGTATTCGTAAAAATCACAGGGAAACTTGATGCTCAGATGCAAAAGAACCACAGGGAAAAGAAAATATGAAATATAAGATCAAGTCCTGACTTACCTCCGAAGAAGTATCAGGAAACTAGTCAGGACTTAATCTTATGTTTCATATTTTCATTTTCCCTATGATTCTTTTGCGCATATATATGTGTGTGTATATATATATATATATATATATATATATATATATATATATATATATATATGTATGTATGTATATATATATACTCTATATATATATATATATGTATATATTTATATGTATATATATATACTCTATATATATATATATATATATATATGTATATATATACTCTATATATATATATATGTGTATATATATACTCTATATATATATATATATATATATATATATATATATATATATATATATATATATATATATATAAATGAATGCTATCTACGTATATATCACCTGTGGTGAGGTGATTTCCAAGGGGTCGGGACGGGTCTCCTGCCAGCTAAATGGCCTTGTACCTCCATCAGCGACTGCACCCAACGGCACCCATAATTAAAACAAATTACGTTTAATAATAGACCAACACGTTCTAGAATTTGTAAGCTGAAAGGTTCTCACATCATCACCCTTCGCATGCATCTATTCAGACGAATACCCAAGACCAATGACTTATGGGGATCTTAATGGCGACCCTTCGACTTCGTGTACCACGGGATGGCTCATATTTTCTCCTTCAGGCCTTTGACGGAGACCCCGTGCAAACCTTTTACATGCAGATGTTACGATGGCTTGGGGCTCCTTGCCCTCACAATTACCACCACCTCCGTTATGGCACTAAAGGGTGGATCTTTATTATCAGCGCGATTCATGCCACGACCATTCTGAGACTATGGAGGTTTCATTGAAAATCGATTGAAGGGAGCACCCAATAGGGGTGGAGGGTGACCAGGGAGAGGCCGGGCCGTCGATACAAATCCTCTGAAGAGTGAAAAGAGGCTTTGAAACGAGACTGCACTACAATAATGAGGGGAGGGGACGCTTCGGAAAGGAGGAGGCCATATTTGAAGATGCAGGAGGGTAATTAAAGTGCCGGAGGAGGAAGGTGTAGGTGGAGGTTCGCAAAACAGGTGAACGAGTTTGTGGTGGGTGGCCGCCATTGTGTACAAAAGAAAAATTGCCGCCTATCAATATCTTCTGTAAAAGAAGCAATAAGCGCTTATTTCCTCATGAAAAAGTAAGCCGAAACCATATTATGATGTTGCACAAAGAACACGAGGAAAAGGCTTAATCAAGCAAACATATGTAAGGGTCGTGGTGGCCGATGTGATAACGTCCCTGACTGGTGAACACCAGACTGGGGTTCGAGACCTGCTCAAACTCGTTAGTTTCTTTGGTCGCAGCTATTTCACCATCCTTGTGAGCTACGGATGGGGGATTTGGGGAACCCTATACGTCTATCTGCTGAGTCATCAGCAGCCATTGCCTGGCACTCCTTGGTCCTAGCTTGAATGGAGAGGGGGCTTAGGTGCTGATTATATGTATATATGGTCAGTCTCTGGAGCATTGTTATACTCGATAGGGCTATGTCAGTCCCTTGTCCCTGCCATTCATGATCGACCTTTAAACATTTGAATCTTTAAACCAGTCATGTCACTTGCTCATTTACATGCTCTAATAATTGATATTAATTGTAATAAGAGTGCTTCTTCAGATGGAACAAGAATGAAATATTCGATGATGGAAAGGAGGGTATAAAGTCGTAGCAATAAAAACGTAAGGTTCCTGCCCAGCTATAGAGGATCGATTAAAAATAATTATATAAAAGCGATAAGAACCAAATAGGCAAAATCTAACTGAATTCAACACTTTCGTAAAAAGCTTATTCTATGAAACAAGAGCAAAAAGAACACCCAGCAAATTTGCAAAAAAAAAAAAAAAACCGTGATATTGTAATAAAGGTAACTGGATACAAATAGTAAAAAAATGAAATGCCAGTTATTTAGTTATTACTTGAGAGAGAGAGAGAGAGAGAGAGAGAGAGAGAGAGAGAGAGAGAGAGAGAGAGAGAGAGAGAGAGAGAGAGAGAGAGAGAGAGAGAGTAATTCTAAAATGCTACCATTTCAAGACATTACCAGTTTCGATGGTGCACAAGTAGACTTAATCAAGATATATACTTATATCATAAAACATATTTAAGGTAGAGGGGACAAAGCATATCTATTAATTCATAAACTGAAGAATGAATGAAATACATGGGCATTTAAGTAAATCATTGGCAGCACACTTTGCTCATTGCTACTTGAACCAAGCAACGATGCAATTTCTATTGGAACGTACGCATCCTTCAGTTTTTGCCCAGGAGTCTAACTATCCATTCTAATTAGACTCCCGGGGGATGCATAAGTTCCATCAGAAAAATGCATCCTTGTTCGGTCTAAGTACCGAGTTAGGTACCTGGTAATTTAATGACTATGATGATTGCACCCAGAACAATGAACGGGGGAGGGGGAGCTAGCTGCTTCATCCCAAAAGACACTGTCAGAGATTACATCATATATGTACAGTATATATATATATATATATATATATATATATATATATATATATATATATATATATATGTATATATATTCTTACTAAGTTGGTCTAGTGTAGAGTAAATACAGTAATTTATTAATGATTTTATTCATATTTTATTTGTGCATATGAGAGGTTAGCCAACTCTTAGGATAAGTTTTCTTCGTGCAGATGTAAGTATATTATGTAAATTACGTAAGACTTTCGTCATTAATTTCCTTGTATTCTTTATTCAAGTCAGTATATGTAAATTTACGTTACTTTTAAGAATTAACTTTTTCATTTCACGTATTTTCGTTACGAAGTCTTACGTAATATGTTAGAGAGTGTTATTTGACCATATCAAATATGAACAAGGGGTTATGTAATGTTCTTTTATATATTATGAGATACTGCGTCATGTTTGTGAGAGAATACGCAGTGTACCATGTGCTTTGGAAAATTCACGAAAAACCTAGTGATAGGATGTTATCTTTTTTTTTTTTATTTCAAAGACAAAGAGTGGGCTGAGCTAGCAGACTGAGAGAGCCGTCTGGCGTGATGTGAGTACACATTCGAGAGAACGATACTTGGTAACTCTGACACTTTTGCCCGGCCCCCCACGCTTCCCAGATCTCTAGGAAGTTTCTGGAAGTAGCTAGGTTTCATATATAAAGGCGACACCAGGGTTAGATACAGATAGAGATTTCCAGCCTTAAGTTCACCATCTCCCCTCTCTTTCACTCACGCACAAAGCTCAGAGTATTGTTTTAAAGGTATTCAGTACCTCTAGTGTGTCCTCTCCAAAGTGATTTTGTGCCCCCAAATATATCGTGTGTAGTGAGTACCTATAAAAATTCTCTTCGAGTTTCTGTAAACAGCCCTGTAAGAAGGTTAGGTATTTGTACTGTGATCTGATTATCTATTTTTCATTAAGTGTCAAACTTAAATATTGTATTCAGATCTAATTTCAAGAGAAACAAGTGATTGTATTTTCGTTAGTGTTATTTCTTTTTCTTAGTCCAAGGATTATTCAGATTTAACATTTAGAAGTCATTATATAATATTCCAATCGTAACATTTGTGTCTTAATCTAAGTTTTGTTCGGACTTAATATTTAGAGTGATTTATTTTGTTATTATGTAAGCTCGTTTCGAGTGTTGTAATTTATTTAGAATATATTTATTTTTGGAGAATGTATTATTCCAATCACCATTGTTTAGAATAGTTCCGCTCGAATCCTGGTAATGAACCGTAGTAAGTTTATTCGTAAATAATAATTACCCAGTTTAGTTTTGAATGTACTTAAGAGACCTTTGGATATTCAGTGTTTTATATATTGCTGTCTAGGAGTTATTCAACTGTCTCAGAAATCGTATATTAATATTTTTAAGTGTAAAAGTTTTTATGTAAAACCAAAAAAGTGAGTTTGGAATTCGAGAGGTTATTAACTTGCCAGTCGTAGTATATATTATATTATATGTTTGGTTGCCAGTACGAGCCATAGTAAAATATATTTTTGGTGCCTAGACCAGGGAGCCATCATCATATAATATATTTTTGGTGCCCAGACCCAGAAGCCATCATCATATAATATTTTTTTTTGGTGCCCAGACGCTTGTGATCGAGCGAATCTGTTTTAAATACTGATGATAGCAGGGCCATGTTTTGATTAAAGGTTTGAATAGCACAATGTTCATAGGATTTTGTGTATTGTTTGGATATATTTTTTTAGAAAGGAATTTAATATTGTAATATCACAAAATGGCACAATTTAATATCCAAGAGTTTTTGAATAGCACAAGTGTTCACGAATTGTCAAAAGCTAATGTAACTAAAGCTCAGTGGCTCTCTATCTTAATGGCATGTGGCGGCCATGCAACGAGTGAGATGATTATAGCCCAAATCAAGTCTCTAGCCTTATAAGCGTTGATAACCTTGGAAAAGTTGTCGTATGACAAATGAAGAAATAAGTGTCAATAAAATACTTGTGAAAAAGGAAAGGATTTGAACTCCTTTAGTTTACATTGATAAGATGAATGAGAAAATATTAGATAGGGTAAAGATATATTACATGTTGGAATGAAAAGATTAATTATTGTCTTTTAAATTTGTCTTTTGTCATATAAAGAATCAGGTTTAATACAACCAAGGAAGAATAAAATGACGAAAACCAATAAGGAAGTGGCTAGAGATGGGAGGAGGCCATTGCCATGGGTAGATGGAATAGCATGGAAGGAATATATTATTTAAACAGACAAACGTACTTATTTCCATAGTGTGAGCAGCAAGAAGAGATTCGACTACTGTAGTGTTTGGTCAAATATGTCATCACCTAACTATCGCCAGCAGGAAACAGACCGAGTCTTGATAACGAGTATCTGCAGCCAGTAGGAAAGTATCTAGCGTTTAGACCATGATGCCATCGCTTTAATCACTGGAGTAAGCATATTTCTGAGAAACCAAGCCTCGAGGGATACAACTGTTTATGAAAAATGCCATCATATGTGGACTTGTGTCGTGATTTTGCTATGGCTTAACACAAGGTCCAGATTGCATCAGAAATTTGTTCTTGAAGCTTTTATTGCATGACCGAAGTGGGCGTTTTATGAGGAAATCAAGCAGGGCACAAATTTATAAAAAAAATAATCCTTATATGGAAATGACAACTGTCCACCGTAATAAGCTCCGCCCATACATGGTTATGTATGTAAGCTTCAAGAAGAGACTGTACAAGGGAGATAGGACAAGAGAGGAGCCACGTCCTGACAAGGTAATGACAAGATAAGACCAGAAGTCTGACAGAGCCAGTTTCCTACCATCCCTTCAAACGACAAACGCCCATCTCCAAAATTATATTATAGCTGAGAAGAAGAGATGACTTGAGGAAGCCAGCCCTCCTTGCTTGTGACGAGAATTAGCTAACACTGCCTGCAGCCTGGCCTTAATTCTACACTATCACCGAATTTTTGGAGAAGACTTCTGTAGTCCTAAATATATGCCACCGCTTTTGTGACATCTTCGAATCCGAAATCATCGTGCCAGTTTCCCTTGAATTTCAGCCGACCCTTGGGTAACATTCTCAAATCTTCTGTAAATCATCCGTACCAGTATCTACTCAGCTGCTGCAAAAAAAAAAAAAAACTATTCAACATTCATTAAGTATTAATCTACTTTCTTGACAGGTTTCCCCTTAAAACCTCCGCCAACGAAGTTGAAAGGAGGTTATGTTTTCGACCTTTGTGGTTTTTTTTGGGGGGAGGGGGGGGCAGCTTCCTTTCCACAATTTTAATCGTAATGAAACTTAGAGGGATTAACTGTTATGTAAAAAGCTGTAAATTATCAAAATTTGGAAGGTCAAAGGTCAATGTCACGGACAACCAAACGTCCATATCACTTCAAACTTGGTTCATATTTGAGTGTAAGAAAATCCACGCCTACGAAAATTATGCGGCTGTGGCGGAGGTCTGAAGTCTTACTGAGTGCTCCTCTAATCTATTAATATTTTCATTGAAATGTCAATTAAAGTAACATTGATTTTCTTTATAAATAAGTTTGTGAATAAACGTGGTCTTATTTTTAGTATCTTCATATATTAATTTTCCACATGATATTGTCGGTGCCGAAATTTTCATTTTAGATATTAAGAGACCCTGTAACGATTTTAAGATCGAAACAACCATTCATATTCAAGAGGAGCGATAGGAATAACAAGATAGGAGTGGGGAAATCAGAAACTATTGCAGCTCTGTATGCTTCTCTAAAGACTTTATATAGATATTCGTAGTAGTAGACCAATAGATTTTTGCAATTGCAATACGTACTTCATCTTTGATTCAACAGTTGAAGATTAACGCAGCAGTGGCAGTTGTTCATGCCATAACGCTAGTTATTAGATCAATGAAATTAAGAAGTGCTGAGTTTTGTTAGGCCTTGGACACCGTTGGCTCATTATGCTTCTTGAACATGGATGGGATGAATATCACATAATATATATGTATACAAAAATCCTCTCTCTTGTAACTGGTTCCAGATAAAAACAAGGCAACAACTACTGCCACGTTCAACCTCCTCATCGGTTATTATTATTATTAACATTATTATTATTATTATTATTATTATTTACTTGCTAAGCTACAACCCTAGTTGGAAAAGCAGGATGCTATAAGCCCAAGGGCTCTAACAGGGAAAATAGCCTAGTGAGGAAAGGAAATAAAGAAATAAAATATAAAATACCATTAAAGATAACTTCCCTAACAATACCATAGGCTCACCAGCAGCACGGCAATGCCCTACACACAATGTACAACTTAACATTCTAGCATACAATCTCACGCTTACTGGAAACTAGGTGCCTTCAGTTCACCAACGCCTTCTACACACCTACCAACCCAACACTTTTCCATTCGCCCTCTCCAAATTATACACAATTTTCACCAGACCATCATTTAATCATTATTGCTGAGACTGCATCATCTCCAAATACTGATTCGCCTTTTTCGAACATTGTTGTATATATTTTATTTAAAGTTTTAAGCCTTCCAAGTCCATAGATAATACAAAAGAAATTCTTTTAAACTTTTACTGAATATTTTAACTGCATGGTCATTGTGTGTGTGTGTGTGTGTGTGTGTGTGTGTGTGTGTGTGTGTGTGTGTGTGTGTGTGTGTGTGTGTATGAAAATTTGAAAAAAATTAAGCGAAAATAAAATGATCTTGTCTTACATAACTAATGAAGCCCATACTATCAAAATTCATGAAATATTTTAAACCAATATATACTAGCATGAAACGATTGACAGAATAAATGAATTTCGGCATCTTAAGATACATACCATATTTATAATTAGCCAGGTTAAGAAAAATGGAGGGAGGTAGCAAGAGTGGTATGTCATACGAAAAAGCCAATCAAGGTAAAAGTCAAGATTTACAGCACAGTAATAAGACCAGTATTAATGCATTGATAAAAAGCTTAGGCTTTCAGACAAAAATGTGGAAGCAAGCTCGAGAGACCAGAGATAAGGTAGATTATGGGAATACCACTGAAAGATTTGAAAATTATGAAATAAGAAGAATGGCAGGTTAGTAGAGATTACAGAAATGATAAGTGTTACGATTGAGATGGTGTGGGCATATGTTAAGAATGGATGCAGGAGAGGGAGTGGGGAGGGCTTGGGAGGAACCTGTTAGGGGGAGAAGATCAAGAGGGAGGCAGAGAATTAGATGGCGAGGTAAGGTGAAAGATGATATGGAGGAAGAAGTTTAGTGGAAGAGGATGTCTTTGATCGAAGGCTTTGGAGAGGGTGCATCAGGCAACCACCCCTTAACGTAAATTAGCGGAGGGGAAGATGAAGAAGAAAAAGTAGAAAATAAGAAGAGATACTATAGATAGCGAAAATTTTTTTTCTTATATGAAGATATTAAAGATAGCGGAAATTTTTCTTATATGAAGATACTATAGATAGCGAAAATTTTTCTTATATGAAGATACTCTACATTAAGTCCACATATAATGTACGTACCTCCTTCCATTAATATTCTTACCTGATAATTAATTTCTAATTGTAATTTTGCTTTCTCAGGGTCTACAGAATAACTGATGGACTGATGGAATACGCACACTTTGGCTTTCAGTTCAAATTCTTAACGAAACAGATGAGGGCAAATGAAATTATATGAAATCCCCACCCTAATTAAAACATCTTTGAGGATGAGGAGTCATCATCTTGAAAAATTCAAAGAAACATATCTATATCTCATCAACTTTATTTTCACTTTTTGTAATAAGTCAATTCCCTATAAATGTGATTAGAAAAATAACAAATAAGTTCTGATAAGGAAAACTGATAAGTTGAAATCTTATTCTAACTATAATACATAAGCAGTAAGTAGATGCATAGGAGGTATAAACACACAGTAAAATATTAATTTACAAAATATTAATTATTGTAAAGTCTTAAAAAGAAATTTTTCACACAAGCCAGCTAAACACTAAAACTTCGACCGTAAATCTCATTGTAAGCTAATCTAAAAGTTCTTGGAGGATAAGGCGAGAAAAGAGAAAAAGAGAAATGGTGAGAAAATGAATTTTGTCTCGTATTCTCTTCATCTAACAATTCATTTCCTCCACTCAGACTCGAGGTGAAATAAAGACAGTTATTTGAACCCAACAATTTTCAGCTGTGGGTTGTATATCCATTGTCTAGTTAGAAATAGGTTGATTATGTGGTCAGGTGACAACTTGATTGACCATGAAAATTCTTGGCTAATTTCGCCTTTGAAAAGAATCCCACGAATAAGGTAAATTTGTCATGATTTTTTACACTCGCTGCTATTCCTCTTTTCACTCGACTTTTGTTTTTCTTATTGCGAGATTTAACATGTAACAATCTTTGAACATTTCCATTAATACAACGTTTTTTTTTTTTTTTTTTTCTGGGCCTAATTGATTCTAGTTGGCGTAATAACGCCTACTGTATGATAACACTAGTCTACTGCAGTTGTGCCTCTCTCTGAACGCTAATAAAACTTGAATGGGGATTTTGAAATTTTACTTTCACCAGTAGATAACTATATTCAATATACTGTATCAAACACTTTCACCAGCAAATAACTATATTCGTTATACAGTATTAAAAACTTTCCTATCAAGAAAAATTCAAACTCTTGATGAAACAAATGATCTTACCAGACATTAACGATTTAACACAGATGCTATGTGATTTCGTTTTACATATAAAAATGATTTCTGTAGAGGTTATATGATTTCATTTTACATATAAGACAAACTTTTTGTCACTATAAATTTTCTCTGAATTTTAAAACTAACTTTAAAAATGTTGTGACATTATATTATAATAAATTGTATTGCTGAAATAAGTTTTGTGCTATATATACAAATTGGTTCAGCTCTAACACACAGATTGTTTTTAAACGCTTACGTCATGTTACCTTATGATCAAGCGATATAGCGAAAAAATGGGTGGTCCCCTAATTTCTCAATGTAAAAAACCTACCACGTAACCTAAAGGTCATATGGTTTCATAAAGTACACTGTGGGCATCAAAGTTTATGTTCTGCTGAATTGAAGCGAAGTTCGCTACTTTAGCTGCGACTAATAGCTAGTAAAATGACGCCTACCCTGGAGGAATACTTGGAGCAGCCACTTAAGCAGATCCAGGTACCCAATCGTTTACCTGGACCCACCTCATCCCCAAATTGTAGGTTTACTCCATAATTGAATGTAATTAGTCGGCAATTGCACGTTGTCATGCAATGTTGGTAGAGTTTTCACATATTTTCTCATGCAGAAGACACTGCATATGAACGACACCTATAGAGAAGGGTTCTTCCCAGTAACCTGTTTCTGTGGGAGGCGCCGCAGTGCTCCGACTAATGGCAGAGAGAGTAATGGACATGGTGTTAAGACCCGTCGAAAAACATAGCTACCTACAAGGTACTGACAGGGTGTACTCGTAATACAAGACAAATACGATTTCTTGGAGGCTGCAATTAGATAACGTTTACACCCCCCCCCCCCTTTTTAGGTGGGATTGTGAAAACCTGTGAGATATCTACGGCAAACACTTTTGCTTTCATGCAGTATACGCATAATAATCATGCAATCAGGCAATCAATATATACTGTGATAATATATATATATATATATATATATATATATATACATATATATATACTGTATATATATATATATATATATATATATATATATATATATATATATATATATATATATATATATATATACAAATCACTATACATGGCCTTTATAAAATGAGAAAGCTTTTGGTTCGGTCAGAACCTCAGTAGTAATGAAAACCCTTCAAAATCAAGGGATAGAAGAATCCTATGTACAGCAATCTTAAAACTACATATAGATAGTGAGAAAAATTCGACTGAGAGAGGAGTTAGACTGAGATCCCATATTATTCACAGCATACCTAGAAGTAGTTTTTCAGGATTTACATTGGAAAAATGTAGGAATTAATATTAATGGGGAATACCTTAACAACTTTTGATTTGCAAATGACATAGTTGCCTTTGGTGAATCATGGAAGTAATTACAAAAGATGATATGAAGATTTGAATAGAGAAAGTAGAAATGTCAGACTGAAAATTAATATGAGTAAAACTAAGATAATATTCAATGAAAATGCAGACACCAAATAAGAGTTGTGGACGAGCCTCTAGAGAATGTTAATTTGTTAATGAATATACATATTTAGAACAGACAGTAATTGCTTCCCAAGGACACGAGACCGAAATTGAAAGAAGCATGGGATGGAGAGCATTTGGTAAACAAAATAAAAGGTTACTTTCTCTAAAAAGAAAAGTATGTAATGAGATGGTACTACCAGTATTAACTAATACATTAGAAACTTGGAGCCTAACTAAAGTCTTAGAACAAAAGCTAGTTACAACTCAACGAGCTCTGGAAAGAATAATGATGGGAAGAACACTAAGAGACAGAAAAAGAGCAACATGGATACGAGGTCAAACTAAAGTAGAGGATATTCTAACATGTAAGAAAGAGAAATGGACATGGGGCAGGGCACATAATGAGAATGACATACAAGAGATGGACATTAAGAATAACAGGATGGGTCCCTAGATATTGTAAAAGAAGCAGGGAAACGAAGAGAATACGATGGATTGACGAACTAAAGTTTTGCGGGTGTGGACTGGCACAGAAAGACCATAAACAGACTCAAGTGGAAGGACATGTCCGAGGCCTTTTTTCTGCAGTGGACTAGCAACGGATGATGATGATGTATATGCATAATTTGTATACATATATATGTATGTATCACAAATTAAGGTGTAGTTGATGTATTTTGATATTTCACTTTTCATAAAGATTATTTTGGCAATTTTCTAGCTAATCATCAGAATGAATAATAATAATAATAATAATAATAATAATAATAATAATAATAATAATAATAAAAACACTGAAATCGAAAGCATAATCAAATCACTGGACATTCATTAAAATTACCATAGGAGGTTTCTCCGAAAAAGATACATAAGGAGCAACTCATACGTAATCACACACTTTACTTTCTAATATGCTACTACTGTTTCATTCATAAAATCAACTTTGAAGTATAAATGACTAATGATAAAGTGTGCTGCTAATACATGTCAAGATCTCGACAAATCAATAAGCTGATAAAGATTACACTTTACGGTACTCCCATTGTCTAAGCACCTGTCACTTTCCAGAAAGAAAAATTAAGTTATGAAGAGCAAATTCGCTAAACCTTAATACCAAATAAACTTAATCTCCATAAGAGATATATATACTTAAGCAGATATATTACCTTGTTATTAAATAATGCTGACCGTCATTTTCTGAAGAAATGAATAATTTTTGACGGCAATATATCCACAATGTAAAGACTTGGAGAGTTAAATTTCTTTAAAGAAATTAAATTCTTATTATTTTTACGTCAAGTTACATCGAGGAAAAACGTCCTTTGCAGAGTCGTAAATTTCTTATAAAAATTCTAAATTCTACTATTTTTACAGGCAAGTCAGAGCGATGAAAAACGACCAATAGTACTCAATAGTAGATATGATGACAGCAAATTTCCAGGAGAATCTGTCATTGCAAATATACTCCTTGGAGATTGCTGTTGATAAAATTCGTTAGCCACCTAAAATTCAAATGGCGGCCATTTCTCAAGAAGGACGCCATTGATTACACAGAAATATTATTATTATTATTATTATTATTATTATTATTAGCCAAGATACAACCCATGCTGGAAAAGTGGAATGCTTGCCCAAGGGTTCCAACAGGGAAAGCAGCCCAGTGAGGAAAGAAAATATGGAAATACCAATTAATATTCCAAAGACTTGTCGTATGTGAAAAATGTTTGTGTCAAATCATACATTTTTTCCCTTTGTGGAGTCCAAATTTGAAACCATAGACTTACTGACTTCCTTGTACCAACAGACCTGATGTCAACACACAACTAGAACACACTGGAGGGGATTGCTGTTGTGACACTCAGCATAGGGTTCAGTTTGCAGCTGAATAATTATTCAGTAAACCTAAAAATTAGTTTAGTGTCCCAATGCTGTTTAATAATAAGTAGTTATTGTAGATTACATGTAATCTAAAATAGATGTTTAGTTAGACAGTTGTGCCTGAATTGACAGGATGCGTCCTTCTAGGAGAGCAAAGGCAAGGATAATGGGGCTTTACATTGCTTTGTAAGTCGGTACCTGGATGGTGTACAGATTGCACAGGACTTAAATGATACTGGATGAACAATTTTGCTAGGTATAAGTAATACATTTTCATTCCCAAACCTAGTTGTATCCCAAACCTTATATTGTAAGATTATCATCAAAGTAATAGAAGGATAAACCCACAGCCTAGATTCAAATAAAATTAATCATTATACTGTGATATTTTGAATACCCTTTAGCAAGATGGAAATTACAGACCAGAGACCATCTAAATTCCACACTGATTGGATGAAGTGTTGTCTTTGCCTGAGGAAGAAGAGAAAAGCTCAAGTCACCATGTGCATAAAAACCACAAGAACATGATGGTTACTTGATTTTAACTAATATTCCTGCCTTTCACACAATGGATGAGAGGCCTATTCTTCTGAATACGGCCAGAATTGATGATGGTGGTAGAATTGGAGAAACTGAGGAACAAGGATTAATATCACCAAGTTGAAGCCTTATGCTCAACATGAAACTGGAGAAGGAAGAAAAAAGAGCAGGGTGTGATCAGCAAGTAGAATGCCAGACCAAGCTGTGTAAAACAAGCCATGCATGCTTGACAGACCTGTACAATCAAGAGAGGAAGTATGAGGAGAATGCCTACCCACAGGCATTCTCAGAGCTAGTCACATGACTAATTGAGACCACGATATGGTGAGAGTCCAGCAATATTCTGGCTTGCAAACATAGTTCACCTGTATTCACAGCTCCTAGAACAGCTGGGTGTTGATGCATACACTGTTGACTCCACAAGCATTAAAGAAAAACTGCGGTTCGAAATATCTAAGTTGGAAGCTCACAAGTAAGGAGAGAATATTCTCAGGCTTCCCAAAAAGATGTGGGCTTTGTCTCGTCAGAATCACCTGACTATTATGATGAAGCTATTATCCTTAGCATAGCAGTTAACATCTTGCGAAGACATATACTGGACAAAACTCCACATTCGATGGAACCTTCCATGAGGGGCACATCAAACAGACTATTCAACCCACTTTACTTCGGTTTATGGCCATGCTTAAACAAGGAGTGGACATTAAATCTCAACTGAGGTTTAGCACATCACAGACAGATCTAACAATTGCTCAGCTCCTTCAGTAAAACATCTATGCAAGGTACAAAGAAGGAGCAAAAACTCATACACTCTCAAAAGACAGAGAGATCCCATTCTCTGTTTACACAGAGGTGTCTGTCTACACAAGGAGCAGCAAGAGAACATTGCTGAAAATGCTTAATGAACATGGCATCAGCATTTCATATAACGAAGTGCTAGTGCTATCTGCATAGCTCAGAGATGAAACAATCAGTAAGTATGTAAAGGATGGGGTGGTCTGTCCACCAGTTCTGCGAATAGGGCTGTTCCACACAGCAGCTGTGGAGAACATAGATCACAATCTATATGCACGTCATAAATACAATACGAACAGGCCGCAAAATCAACACAGTCAAAGCCAGTGACGCAGATGATGATGTCATTGAAGGCAGTGTTCTGCAGGCACTTCAGGAGCTAAGTCTGCACCAGTTGTGGGTTACCTTTGGTCAAGGACAAAACCTGAGGTGGGTTCCTGAACATGACTGTGTTGCACTCTTGCCAAAAAGAGAAAAACGATGCTCTTCTTTTCTATGCCTTCACTGGCTGCAATGTAATTTCACCATTCTGTGACAAAGGGACGAGGTATGCTTGGCAAATCTGGGTTGTTTGTGATGCAAGGTTGGACATGTTTGTATAGAAGCAAAAGACGGAAAAAGCCATTCTTCCATCACAAACAGTTTTGAAGCAACACATGAAGTGTGTTGCATAGCAGGCAGGCTGCATCTGGAGTCAGTCAACATACGTAGGTAAACCAGAAACGCAGACTCCTGGCAACTGGGGCTGGACTAAAAAGAGGAGATCTGTGGGAGATAATTTGGACAGAGTTACCATCCATAGTCAGAAGTTGTCACCAGCTGACTAAGTGGGTGCAAGAATATATCAAACACATAGTGCCTAAGATTTTGGTCCTTTTAACCTTAATCAAGATTCTAGGACTGATATTATGGTACAAGGTAGCTAGTGAGTAGGTATGTAGTTCCAAATTCAGATTCTACATAGTGAAAAAAATGAGATTTGATACCAAAATAATTCAAATAGGGCGTTTTTGCGATTTTATTGCAAAATGTAATATTTCTGTATATTCAACGGCATAAATCTATAAAAAAAAAAATAGCCGTTATCTTGAATTTTTAGGTGGCTACCGGGTTTTATCAAAAGAGCAATCCCCGAGGAGTATGTGTCAATTTTGGTGCTTATTTCTGGAAATGGAAAATTGTTACAGTTATCTGCTGCACTAAAATTGCCGCTACTACAATAGTATTCTACCCTGAGTTAGTATGTTTAAAGCAATGGAATATAGGAATTTTACGAATAAAAACAAACTTTTTTTCTAATTTCTCTGTATGTTGACATCGATGGGATACACACTACGCAAAAGGCTTAGCACTCTAATGATGCGAGGTAGGTAGCAACAAACATGTGTGTCCCTTATTTAGCAAATTGTCAACTTACCCTGCTGAAATTAATGGTCTATGGATCTGGCAGTGAATAGAATTGGGGACGGGCGGAGTAAACACTGTATTATTAGCGGGATTTGGTATTATCTTACAGCATACTTAAATGAAAATAAAAGAATGAAATAAAATATGAGTCAAGTCAAACAATCAAATTCACTTTTCATAACAACATTAGATTTGCTTCACTGATCCTGTATTTAGTGTCTTTGAATAAAATTCTTTGCAAAATTGGGGGAACAGGTTGTTACAAATGCACCAATGAGAATAAGATCCAATAACAAAGTAGAACTGTGAAAAGAAAATGTTGAACCAAAGAAAGTTAATATTTCTTGATAAATTACAAAACGATCACAGAGTTTAGTATCAACAACATGATATACCGCCAACTTTCTTGTTTTTACATATGATTTAAATAGACTCGGCCTAGTTTTATCACATGCTAAGGATATGCCTCGCAGATATAGAATATAAATAGCCCTATACTTTCAACACTTTCATTATACCTTATAAAAGTTTCCAGGATCTTTTAGGACGTAAAGATTTCCTTCTTTCAATGACGTCAAAAATCATTTAAAAAACACAGCTTTGTAACATGATACCAGGAAAGATACACACGCAAAGAGATTCCCCAAAAGACCCTGTAATGAAACAATTCAGAAAATGTAGAAATGCACACATAGCTGAAAAGATTACTTCAGTCAGCAAATGATTACCAGAAAATAGTATTGGGGAGAGATAATTAGAAATTTCCCCACGATTATTTCATTAAAAGTACCGTCATAAAAAATAAAATAAACTTTCTTCAACAGCCCCAGGAACAACTGATATCGTTAAAGCTTTCCAATACAAATAACACATCCAATTTACAATATTACAGCTATAATAAATACGCAAATAATTGGTTATCAACTATAAGGAAGTAGTCATTAAAAAGCCACAAATGTGTCAAGAGTAATATGAGCAACTCGGGTAGAGAAAATGGGGTTTGAGGAAACAACAATGCCGCTCTTTTTTGCGCCCTGCATACACTTCATGTTGTATTGTTTCAATAATCGTGAATCACAAAACATTTCGATTACAGTCCAGTGACGTTTATGAACTCTCTCTACCTCGTTATTTCTTTCTCTCCCCCATTTTCCACGATCTTTCTTCTCCTACCTGTCTTTCAACTATCTCTCTCTCTCTCTCTCTCTCTCTCTCTCTCTCTCTCTCTCTCTCTCTCTCTCTCTCTCTCTCTCTCTCTCTCTCTCTCTCTCTCTCTCTCTCTCTCTCTCTCTCTCTCTCTCTCTCTCTCTCTCTCTAAGATCACTACCATGACCCCAATCAGTCATGGTTACGATTTCGGACCTTTCAAAAAGCCTCCTCTGTACATTCAGACAATAGAAAAATGGCACCCGAGACTTCACGGCCGAGAACCATGATCTACTGCTAAACAAACTCACCCTGTAATTTTGACAGTCACAACAGCCAAGTCTTTCGATGGCATCCAAGCGACTGGATGTATCGCTCTCTTATTTTTTAGGGGTCGACAATGAAATCCAAGTGATTCTTAATGGCAATGATACACGAAAATTAAAGCGGTTGAGAAAATCATCCTGGATCCTCGTCGACCGATCTGAAATCCCAATTGTGAAATACTTAAGAACATAGAGGTTAGGACCTTTCGACCCAAGAGAATACTGTAGGGCGTATCCAGATACACAAACTTACATACACACATGTAAATGGGGGTGTCCGAAGGGCAGGGTGAGTGGAGGGGGTTGTGGAGAAGGCATGCCACACCAAGACCGTATATTAGAATATCCATAAAAGGTTCAATATTCTGGGGTCTTTTGTTTACTTAAGAATAGAAATAGGTCGAAGTATTGTTGAGCGATGTCGGACAATTTTTCTTGGCTCTTTCAAGCGATAACAGAGGCTGTCGTGCCGAAGTCTTTATAAATCATTTAGAAGAGGATAGCAAATTGAAAATAATTCATCGTTAACACTTGGCTTTGTCGAACTTCCAGACATTTTATTTTCCAAAATGGCATTACAGCCTCTCCCCCACCCTCTCTCTCTCTTCATAGTCACATGAGTATCATCATTTAGTTACAATGCCAAGTTATTTTTCTATTTCCCTAAATAGCATCAACATTGTTTTTTTAGGGTTTATATAAAGAAAAGGCAATAAAAAAGGTGGAAGGGATATGAAATGTAAAGGAGTAATTGTGAATTTTATCTTAAGTCGAAAAGTATGTATAGAGAAAGGCTATGAGGAAGATGATGATTATGATGAATAGGAAAGAGCGTAAGGGAGAAGGGTTCCAGGTGCTTGATATCAGATAAAAATTGATTACTCCCGATCCCTTCCCTCCCCCTTCCCGCCAAACCTACACCTCATTTCCTTTTTTTTCCTTTTCAATGGCCCTTTCCTCAATTCTTTTTCCCGTCTCCGTTGCCCACCCATGCTCCAATGGGTTTCTTATCACTCCCGACAATCACCTTATCTACTATAATCTTTTAAGGGGTCGATAAGAATCTAATCACCCGTTCTGGGTACCCATGCATCGCAGCGGCTCCATAAATTTCGTTACATTATTTTGATGTAATGGCTATTGTTCGTACACGTCCGGTACAATACACGAGCACAACGCTAATATCAGTGCACCCATCTCCGACAAGAATGCGACATAAAATATTTGATCGTTAAACCTGACTTACTACACCAGAGATCCAAAGTCAATTGACGAAGGAGAGGTGAGGGAGTAGGGCGAGATAAAGAGAAGAAGAATTAGAGGAGGATAGAACAACAGCTTGGCGAAGTCGAGGACGGAGGTGCAACTGTGCGAAACGATCTTAAGGACGTTGATAACGATGACCGAAATAAGTCGAACGGAATGGCTTGAGGAAAAGAGAAAATAGCTGGAGTCTAAAGAGGTATTAATAAAGGGGATTCATTTAACGGTGAATCACCTGCGACAAATAACTTCAAAGAAAGTGTTTGCATTGTGTAACGACAATTAGAGATTAAATTTCGTGATTCTTATACAGATGTGAATAATAACACTATATCAAATTATGGTATAACAGCTACAGTAATATACGCGTGTATACGAGATATCCCGTTTCCTTGATAATTTAGCAAATGTAAAACAATTTGCATATGAAGTAAAGTTTTCCACATCAATACTATTGGACAAACTGTGTAAGAAAATATCGCACGAAATAAGCTCAACCAAACTTTCACAGACGTGAAGGTTGTAGTCTGTGAAGGTTGTAAGCAAGTGAGACAAGAAGTTGTACATATAAGACAAAAAGCAAATTTACTGTAGATAAAAAAAAAAAACTTTAACAAAATTTGAGTTTTCTAATCCTAACCTCATATGAATTATCATAAATAACTAAGGGAGGAAGGCCATTCTACAGTTTTGCATTTAAAAAATGAAAGGCCTTTGGTAATTATCACAACCGCAGTTAACACCTTATCTGAATATGGGTATCGTTGATCTATGATGATAAACACATTCGCTTCTTTTTATAGAATACACAGTAAATGTAACGGCCAGATTTCCTTTGAAAAATCAAGTTTATTGGATATGTCAACGTCATCTTTCATCGATTGATCTGAATAGTAAATGCCATTGCTAGGTACATGATAGTCATCTACCAGAGAGAGGTAGCCGACAACTTTTCCTGAACTGACAAAGTCCAAACACAACAATGATACCTGAACA
>NC_090751.1:56158610-56161110 GCF_036898095.1 Palaemon carinicauda
CATAAGACGAAGTCTGGCCTGACTACCTACAGTACGTCTATCCATTTGTTCCTTGACAAGACCAGACAGTTTTCAGTCAAGGGACAATCCATATCAGAAAATTTTATTCTTTTTCTCCCTTGAGAGTTGATCACTTCGATTTTTCACACTGAATTTCTTGAAAAAATATATCTTTATTTGATTCTTGATAAAGACCTTGTAATTCTCAGTCAAGGGCAATCCACATCAGTAATTCCTTTCAAGAATATCCCTTCGAGTTGTTCAGTTCGATTATTCAACACTGAATTGTTATAATCGAATATATATATATATATATATATATATATATATATATATATATATATATGATAAATTTTGCACATTTTTACGTGTTTTTCATATTCAAATAAGCCATATATATTTTTGATACATTAATGTCTGGATTCTCTTAACGACCTCGGGATCAGAGCCCCAGGCGAAATCACACAAAGACAAGAGCTTGGCTCCGGCCGGGAATCGAACCCTGGTCGGCAAGCTTGTATAGACAGTGACTAAGCCACTTGACCACGATATAAGTACAGAAGAATTGTCATTGACTTTTATCTTTTTTCGTGGTCAAGTGGCTTAGTCACTGTCTATACAAGCTTGCCGACCAGGGTTCGATTCCCGGCCGGAGCCAAGCTCTTGTCTTTGTGTGATTTCGCCTGGGGCTCTGATCCCGAGGTCGTTAAGAGAATCCAGACATTAATGTATCAAAAATATATATGGCTTATTTGAATATGAAAAACACGTAAACATGTGCAAAATTTATCATTAATTGAATGCCAAGTAACAAACTACCAATTAGCTACGATGGTGAAGATGGGTTGATTTCAATTCTAAGTACAAAATACCTGAATTCGACAGGTATAAGTACAGAAGAATTGTCATTGACTTTTATCTTTCTTCGTGGTCAAGTGGCTTAGTCACTGTCTATACAAGCTTGCCGACCAGGGTTCGATTCCCGGCCGGAGCCAAGCTCTTGTCTTTGTGTGATTTCGCCTGGGGCTCTGATCCCGAGGTCGTTAAGAGAATCCAGACATTAATGTATCAAAAATATATATGGCTTATTTGAATATGAAAAACACGTAAAAATGTGCAAAATTTATCATTAATTGAATGCCAAGTAACAAACTACCAATTAGCTACGATGGTGAAGATGGGTTGATTTCAATTCTAAGTACAAAATACCTGAATTCGACAGGTATAAGTACAGAAGAATTGTCATTGACTTTTATCTTTCTTCGTGGTCAAGTGGCTTAGTCACTGTCTATACAAGCTTGCCGACCAGGGTTCGATTCCCGGCCGGAGCCAAGCTCTTGTCTTTGTGTGATTTCGCCTGGGGCTCTGATCCCGAGGTCGTTAAGAGAATCCAGACATTAATGTATCAAAAATATATATGGCTTATTTGAATATGAAAAACACGTAAAAATGTGCAAAATTTATCATTAATTGAATGCCAAGTAACAAACTACCAATTAGCTACGATGGTGAAGATGGGTTGATTTCAATTCTAAGTACAAAATACCTGAATTCGACAGGTATAAGTACAGAAGAATTGTCATTGATTTTTATCTTTCTTCGTGGTCAAGTGGCTTAGTCACTGTCTATACAAGCTTGCCGACCAGGGTTCGATTCCCGGCCGGAGCCAAGCTCTTGTCTTTGTGTGATTTCGCCTGGGGCTCTGATCCCGAGGTCGTTAAGAGAATCCAGACATTAATGTATCAAAAATATATATGGCTTATTTGAATATGAAAAACACGTAAAAATGTGCAAAATTTATCATTAATTGAATGCCAAGTAACAAACTACCAATTAGCTACGATGGTGAAGATGGGTTGATTTCAATTCTAAGTACAAAATACCTGAATTCGACAGGTATAAGTACAGAAGAATTGTCATTGACTTTTATCTTTCTTCGTGGTCAAGTGGCTTAGTAACTGTCTATACAAGCTTGCCGACCAGGGTTCGATTCCCGGCCGGAGCCAAGCTCTTGTCTTTGTGTGATTTCGCCTGGGGCTCTGATCCCGAGGTCGTTAAGAGAATCCAGACATTAATGTATCAAAATTATATATGGCTTATTTGAATATATATATATATATATATATATATATATATATATATATATATATATATATATATATATATATATTCTTTTTTTATTTGCCCTTCATTCTTATCAGTCAAGGGATATTCCATATCAGGAATTCCTGTTCTAATCACATCACGGTTGTTGAGTTTGATGATTAACTATGAATTATTTAAATCTATCTGTATATCTTTCCATTTGCGCATTGACAAAGATCTTAAACTTCTCGGTCAAAGGACATTCCATATAAAAAAAAAAATCTCTTCTTATCGCTCCAGAGTTGGTCAGTTATATCATTCACAATGAATTAATTAAAATCATGAATATACACTTTTTTTACCTGCCCAATGGCATAGGCCTTGTATTTCTCAGTAAAGGGAAAATGCAAGTCAG
>NC_090751.1:56171110-56191110 GCF_036898095.1 Palaemon carinicauda
CAGGCGAAAAGTGGCCACTGAACAATTACAGTACAGTAGTTAACCCTTTGGGTGAAGAAGAATTGTTTGGTAATCTCAGTATTGTCAGGTGTATGAGGAAAGAGGAGAATATGTACAGAATAGGCCAGACTATTCGGTGTATGTGTAGGCAAAGGGTAAATGAACCGTAACCAAAGGTAAGGATCGAATGTAGTGCTGCCTGGCCAGTCAAATGACCCCATAACCCTCTAGCGGTAGTATCTCGACACACACACACACACACATATATATATATATATATATATATATATATATATATATATATATATATATATATACAGTATATAATATATAATATATATATAAACAGTATATAATATATATATATATATAAATTAGAAATCTATTCCCAGACAGTATGTGATTTCAAGGAAAATACGAGATAATGGGCAACAATAATCTTATAAAATCGATTAACACACATTCAGAGAGGGATCGTAAGTAGACTTTGCCATTCATTTCCATCTTGTATTCTTCTTTCGCTTCTAATATATTTAAGTACTTCCTTCATATTTCTTCCAGCATCACATCGTCCTCCAGTCTACAAATTACACTGATTTTGATCCTCTTGAGTAACTCAACACTTCAACGCATCTCTATATCTATAACCATTTTAATCCTTCTTATTCAATATATAATAATTAAATAACCAAAAAGTTGAATATTTGTTAGTTTTTTCATATTCAAAATTCAAACCACAAACGGAAGTGTCGTCTCATCCATCTCTTCATACATTCCAACTTTAGCTTTCACACACCTTTGTTCTCTTCCAAACCGTAGGCGTAAACTTACCTTTCTTTCAATTTTCCCTACCAACATTTATTATTTTTACTGTCGAATAGCTATACGAAACAATGACTTATATTCTTATACAATCTACAAAGAATCATCGGTGAATCTTCTTGATTTCCATTGATCATCATAAACGTGTTTATCAACATTTACCTTCAATATTTTCTTCGCACAACAACATCCAAACTCACTCGCACCAGCTTTTATATTTTCTTTCCAGCATGGTCCATTGTAACCCCTGCAAACATAAGCAGGCATCCTACACCTTAGATTTCTTCCCCCAAAAAAACTTTACACCTAAATGTCATTTTATTTTCCTTACTCTGATTTGCCGTGTTTCAGTACTTATAGAGATACTAATAGATATGAAGCCATATTCCATCCATGTCTCACATTTTGTTATACAAATTTAGTTACTATCCAATTAATATGCCTAATACGCCCTTCAATTTCATAAAAACATATAATAGCTTTTTGCAATTTACCTTCTACACCTCACAAGCTCAGCATTTTCCACATAATATTACTATCAATTCTATTGTAAGTTTTTAAAGGTATATGTTAGCTACATATGAATTTCCTTTTATAATTCTTACAGAGCTATTCCATAATGAACACTTCATACACATGTACTCTTCCTCGTCTAACGCACACAATTCTTTCCTTTTATAAAAATAAGATGCTACTCATCGTGAACGTAGGTGACTATGTATTTACCGATGTCATTACTGTCGGTCCTACGATCAGCAAAGCATTGGTGGGTCTGGAAGGGAGATAAGTAAAGACAGACGTCGAGTCATCAGCACAAATGTCCCATAGATCACCTACACTGGTAGAGCCGTGACCCTAATCCAAAACCCTAATAAAGGTAAATGGTGTATTAATACTTGAAAAGATTATGAAAAAAAAAAAAAAAACGGCAGTCTATGAATATAAAAGTGCAGTATATAAATGTATAAACAAATATTTAAGAGTATGAAACTGTAGGTCTAATCCATGATTCGGCAGTTCAAAGGAGGACCGACGCCATGGCTGCTGACTTTTCATTTTATTTCTTTATAAACCATCATCTATTGAGGGAAGTAATGGAGTTGGAATTCACTTTCATGATTTTTATCAAATGTAATGGCTACCTACCTGCTGAGCCCCTTTCATCAAATACTATAGGTGCTTACGGAGTATAAATATACTTTTACTGCAAGAAAGTGACGTTTTATGAATATAAATGTTTTGGTAGGCATAACAAGATTATAAGATATTACAATTTATCATTTTATTACATATTTAATAATTGCAATATAACAGCATCAGCATGACTCAGAATCACGGTTCATTTAATAAAAAAATGCATTACAAATCAGTTATAATTGTTGTGTAATCAAAATATTCTCTTCTGAAATATATTTTTTTGAAAAATTATTCATCAGATTACAAAACCATTACATAACCAAATAATTATTTTCTAAACACATACAATATTTCCATCAACACTCGACCGGTCCCCTATACCCCTTACTCTCTCTCTCTCTCTCTCTCTACGTTTAAAATATTACTCTCTTGTTTCCTTTGCTTGTTTCAGACAATGCATTGAAGGGGTTTCTTCAGCGTTCTTTTTCGCAAAACCCCGCTTCCCTCCTCCACCCTCAAACCTTACAATACCACAAAGAAATAATCGTCATTTTAGCTTCATGAACAAAAACAAAGAAATCGAAGGACAATGGGACCGTTTTTGTATTGATAATTTTCTTATTCGTTCTGCCTTTTCATTACTTACAAGTGTCTATCATTGTGCGCCCCTTACTTCATTGTCTTGGAATTTACCTCTCACTGAACGTTTTCCTGAACTGTCATGTGCTGCTCATTTCAGTTTTTGAAATAAAAAATAAATAAAAAAAAAGTCTTTCCTTGGTAACAATTGAAAATTACAGTAATAAAATTATGACATGTAATAAAAAATGTTATCCATTATAATTGATACAATTTCTGTCTAATGTAAATCAGGAATTTCCGCGCAATTTGTACCAAAATAACATAACTTGAGAATGCTCATTCTTTTCAAGAATGACGAAAATAGCTCACATGGCCTTTGACAAGATGAGTTAAAAAGTAATTACAGTTTAAAAGTAAGTCAACCACACTTTCTTTTATGATTGACACCGGCTTGAATACATCGAACATTAAAATGTCTGATGAGAACCAGCTGATATATCAATGTTACTAAAGCAAGCAACAACAAAATAATAAGATTAATATATATATATATATATATATATATATATATATATATATATATATATATATATATATATATATATACACACACACACACACACTATGGCGGAATAACGAGAATTTTGGGTGTGGAGGAAATGCCCCCGTAAATCTCGATGAAGTCACTGACAGCAGGGTGACGGAATTGGTTTAAGGCGATAGACAAAATGTTTTTACGGCTTTTAATCCTGATGTTTGGCGGATAATCTTACTGGAATTAGAATGGAGAGACAGGGGTCACTTGTCTTAGTTACATAGGCACTGGACATCACAAAGAACTGGCTACCGTTTGATGCATTTAGCCAATGAATCCTCTATGGATTTAGTAAGACTATGGAATGCAAAAGCGAGACTAGTTCCCAGTCCCGGCCGTAGCGGGGTGTTAATAAATGATAAAATAAAATTTGAAAATTAGTAATTGAAATATCAGAACCATGAATCAGATTGGGAAGTTACAGCAAGCGGAGAATGAATTTATGAGATAGTTTGGATATCTTGGCCCTAACTAGAACACGTTGTAAGGGGATAGGTAAAGAATATTGCATATTTCGTTCTCATCATCTCTGTCTTTCTTCTATTTATCTTGAGCCCAACCTCGTGTGATATTTCATGCATTCTGGTAAACAAGCTTTGCAAGACCTGTGGTGTTCTGCTAATAAGGACAACGTCATCAGCATACTCTAGGTCAGCTAATTTCCTATTACCTATCCAGTCGAATCCTTCTCCACCATCCCCAACTGTTCTATGAATTACAAAATCCATCAGGAGGATAAACAACATTGGTAACAACACATTCCCTTGGAGTACTCCACTCTCCACTGGAAGTTCATTTAATAGGACTCCACTATAATTAACTTTGTACTTGCTATTCTCATGAACATAATTAATCAAACATATATATTTAAGAGGAATTCCATAATAACGCAGGACTCTCTACAATATAGGCCAGTGCACAGTATCAAAAGGTTTTGTCATAGTTCACAAATGCCACAGAAAGTATATTCTACACGTTGCTGCACCACGTCTTAAAATAAAAAGTTGACAGTACAACTTCTACCTTTTCTAAACCCTGCTTGTTCATCTCTCAGCTTTTCATTAATCTTTCTCTCTAGTCTCTTTAGAGGGATCAGACTATATTTTCATGATAGCTGACTTAAGTGTAATAACTGTAATTATTACAATCAGTCACATCTTTTTTTCTTTTTTTTCGGTGCCATTTTCACCAACACTCCAAGCTCACACTCACCAGCTTCTGTCTCTTCGCGCCATATTTTACAAAATAATCTTTTAGGTATTCTTGGAGTCACTCCATTTTCGGCCATCATCATCTTAGCAGTTATTCCAACGTATTCGGGGATATTTATATATATATATATATATATATATATATATATATATATATATATATATATACACACACATATATATACATATATATATATATATATATATTGACGCCACTGTTCAGAGCAAAAACCAACACAGTCCCTGCCACGCTGGTCCTTTAGCTCCTAAATCATGTATGAACTCTTTTGAACTATAACTTATACAATATTAGTTTCTTCACTAATCATACACTTGAGGCACACACTACACCAACTTTAAGGTAACTCATGATCAACAGAGGCAAGGGACATGTCACTGTGCTTGTCACACAATGTACTAGACACTACTCATACATAAATTATATGTCCTAAACCCTGGACAGAAAATATATATATGTAGACATCAGTTTGATTTTATACATATGATCAACACCTAAGACCCTCTCCACACAAGCTAAGACCAGGGGGCAAGGCAATGTCTGATTATGACTTATCTGGTATACCTGTAAACTTCTCCAACCCAATAACCCCTGGCTCAAAAATACGTTAAGGTTGCGGTCACTACTGGAAACTATCCAGCTATAGGTGGTGTTCGAACTAAAGACCCACTTACTGCAAGTCAAGTTTCCACTAGCTTATCACTACGTTAACACATTTTGTCCGGCATGCAGTTTTCAGTGGTCCTAAATATTTTCTAATTTATCTTTCACTCCTTCTCTACAAACTTTTCTAAGCCTCCTCTTACGCCCAAGCAAGTCTAAATCTTACAATCTTCTTACACAATCGATCTACGTCAAAATGCGCCAATCCATTCCTTCTCTTATGCTAATGCTGTAATAATTTATAAGAATCACCATTTTAGCACTCTATCAACACCATCATTCACTTCCATAAAGGGGAGCTGGCTCAACAATCCCTTCAGATATTCCCACCCCGGTTCCCACAGGTTCTGTGATTCATCTTCTCAAAGTTATCCGTTATATCTTCTCCAAAATACTTATACAAATCAACAAATTCTATTTTCAACATCCATATTAACATTTATTGCTCCATCTTCTTGATTTCCAATTATCCATATACATGCCTACATACATTCTTGCTGAAGTAAAAAGGTTCCTAGAATTAATAGTAGTATTGTAGAATAACTAATAATAAATCAAAGTAAAAAGAAATGTACTAACTTTAAGGCACAGTGTTACCTTCACATATGTGGCTGGAATTCCAACGCAAAAAGGGCCATCAATTACAAAAGGAGCAACTCTTATCCAGATAAACTGACCATTAATCCACTTCTATAAACTCTTATAGGTCATATATTCAGGTTTAACTAATACATTCCAGAGTGCTAACCTACACCTCGTATATCTTCTGCTATGGTAAGAGAACTAACAAAGGGAGGAAAGGAAGTACAATGAAGAACGAAAGAATAACCAGTGGTATGAAAAAATCCTATTAAAATCTATGCATGATATAAAAAAAACTAGATAAAATTTCTTTTGAAATACGTGTAATTAGGCTCTCCTCTATATTTTTACACAAAAAACCAGAGGATGGGGTGTATACGTATATAGTACAAAATAGTATAGAGATAAAACGAGAAATGCTGTAACAGCAGCTCTCTGATTCTGTTTTGATAAAGAGAGAAAACACGATTAATCACCTTTGGCTTTCCGCCTCAGAGTGACCCATTTCCACTCTCCTTACCAACAATACTATTATTGCAAAATCTCAGTCAAGCCATATCTTGATATATTTCAATATTCATTGCATATACACTATAGTAAAAAGCCTACCATTACCAAATGTGGTGCAACATCCTCCCCCATAAACGAGCCGTCAAGGAATTCATGAAATTTTAGATTCATTCTTATCATGTATATAGCCCATTAATTTTGCTGGCTTTTCAAATACAGATTTTGCTACTCTCCTCGATTTGGAATGTCAAATAAAACCAAAATTTGTTATGGGTGCCTTATAAGGATAAAATCTTACAATCATACAGTACTCTTCCATCCCATTGTATTCTCATCTTTGCTAGACACTATTATAATTCTTTTTTCAGGACTGAAAATAAATCATTACATGTACACATTTCCAGTAAAAATTCTTGTTTTTAATTTATTCTTGAACATCAGCATAACTCCTAATCAAGTTAACACATTTTAGTCCACTGTTTATGACTTTAATACATTCTATTTTGAATTTTTAGCTAATCTATATTTGCGTTTCTTTGGTTCATATAAACTTCCAAAGCCACAAAACATGCCATGCAGGTTACTAACCGGTATGTTATGTTATGCATGTCTGACACTGACATTGTAAATTTTCGGGAAGTCGACGTACAAATGTAATACCTTTCTTCAGGAAGTTTTGGGTTTTAAAAAGGTTGTCATTACTTAGATAACATATACCATTCGACTTTGGAAGACTATGAAACTAAGATCCCTAAATAGCCAACACAGGGCAAGGCTAGTTGTTTATCATCAACATCATCATCATCATTATTATTATTATTATTATTATTATTATTATTACTTGCTAAGCTACAACCCTACTTGGAAAAGCAGGATGCTATAACCCTAGGGGCCCCAACGGGGAAAATAGCCCAGTGAGGAAAGGGAACAAGGAAAAAAATATTTTAAGAACAGTAAAAACATTTAAATAATTCCTATATAAACTATAAAAACTTCAACAAAACAAGAGGAAGATTAATTAGATAGAATAGTGTGCCCGAGTGTACCCTCAAGCAAGAGAACTCTAACCCAAAACCAGAGGACAATGGCTTGATTTTGGAATGTCCTCCTATAACAGCTGCTTACCATAGCTAAAGTCTCTTCTACCATTACCGAGAGGAAAGTAGTACTGAACAATTATAGTGCAGTAGTTAACCCCTTGGGGAAAAAAGAATCGTTTGGTATTTTCAGCGTTGACAGGTGTATGAGGACAGAGGAGAATATGTAAAGAATAGGCCAGACTATTGGGTGTATGTGTAGGCAAACGGAAAGTGAACCGTAACCAAAGAGAAGGATCCAATGAAGTACTGTCTGGCCAGTCAAAGGGCCCCCATAACTCTCTAAAGGTATTATCTCAACGGGTGGCCGAACAAATGGGAAGCGAAATTATGAACTTTGCAGTAATGCACCGTAAGATAAAAAAAAATCACAGCATGCCGACAGGATTTCTACGGAATATTTACAGAACATTGGGCATTAGATATTCATACAAATGATTTCCTGTCATGTTAACTACTTTTGATATATTTTAACTTCAATTTGGGGAGGAGAAAAACGCATTTAAATATATTCATTAGGCGGAAGTACTGTCACTTACACCACCAACTACCCCCTTTATTAATCCTGCTATAGCAACCAAAAATACTTGTGCCAGTCTTAGGAATCTTCTGAAGTGTAAGCATCATAATCATCATTATCAAACAAGCCCCAAAAACATTAAATTTGTGCTCAAGTTTCCACAGAATGAATAAATGCAATGTAAAAACAGAACCATTGTCATGACTAGATGGGTATAAGAATAAATACATTTGAAACCAATGTCAAAGTTAACAGCAGAGCAGCAAAGTTTCCTAAATAATGTATGAAAGGAGAGAAAGGCGGTCTGAGGTAGAGATATAGCTTCTGGTGGAAGTCTTTCTACAAAGTCAAAAGACTTTAAAAATTTTAAACGAAAGAAAGCAAAAGAGCTTCGCACCACCGGGGAGCTCTATTAGGAAAATACGGTGAGATTTTAAACGCCAAGCAGCAAGCACTAACACAAGACATTTAGTCACTGATGATGACCATGAAGGTATAATAAAAAACAAAACGTTGTCGTTGGAAAAGAAAAAGGATGTCCTTTGACGAGACTGAACAGTAATAACTATCTTAACTTTTATTAAAAGAGAGTTCAAACTCTTGATAAAATCAGCTAGAAGATAAAGACCCTAAGGAGATGTCAGCACTAGAGATGAGAACAATATTCTAATCATTCTGAAATATAAGGTCTAGAATTGGAGGCCGAATGTCTTTTGCTGTAACAATGACAGATAATAAACAATCATTCATCCTGGAGTGAAAATTTTACCTATCAAAGCTACATTATGTAAACAAAGGTAAAATTCTCTTAAGAAAATACAGCAAATACAACTTAATTTCGCGATACATTGGCAGAAAATCATATAAGTACAAAATGTATAATTGTCTTTACAAAGGCTTTAATGAATACTATGAGTAACTGTAATTTTGCTTAAATCGAGTGAACAACATATCAACTTGGTCTATAGATTCATACTTCCCGTACGTGTTTGCTCGTTTCCAGCGTGTTTTATATCATCAAAATGCAGAATGGATTCATAACTATGCTGGCTTACAGACAGTCAATGACCTACATCAGTCTCAACTCAATTGAAGGTGCAAAGTATAACCAAAAGGTTTTGTTCTTCTTCATCACGAATTCACCTAGACCTGTTAGGGTTTCTATTTTTTGTGGAAAATTTTATTGTTCTCTTGTATTCATTATTTACTTTAACCAGACAAAAAGGAGACAGTCTTTGCATTTAATATTCATCGAACAGTATTTTTGTGAACAATCTCTTGTTAAGTAATTTTCCAACTTTCAAATCACGAAGGTAACTTTATTCACTTAACCACAACTTTCATTGCAAAAAACACCTATAAAATGTCTCTCCAATGTTTTCAAATACAGTCCATAAATGCCAGTTATCAACAATCTGTATCTACAATGATATTCTAGCAAAATTACCGACTGAAATCTGATACAACCAAATCTACCTTTTTATTAATATATATATATATATATATATATATATATATATATATATATATATATATATTATATATATCACATATATATATCTATATACACACACACACACACACACACATATATATATATATATATATATATATATATATATATATATATATATATATATATATATACATAAGGATAAGGATTTATTAAATACACTATCAATGGACCCCACTGTAATCAATATCTAGCATTCCAATCAACAGAATCTTTGCGATCACCTGCTTATCCCGTTACATGTACCGAAAACCCGAAGGCAGCCAGCAAATACCAGTAGTGAAGGCATTTGGGTCCTAAAGCAACTCGTGAAGCGCAGACATAAATAACCCGAAGTAAAAGAAACAGAAGAAGCCTGAGAAGAAAGAGACATCTTACAAACAAAAAGATCATCTCGAGCCATCACAGGCATAAATCGTCAGGTTAAATCTGAGAACGAAAACGATGCCTTGGCGAGAGAATCCCATAAAATACGCCTACTTAACCAAACCCTCCTTTACCCCCGCACCTTCTTATGGCCCCCCCCCCCCCCCTCCTTACTTCACATCCCCAATCCTCTCCTCCTGTGGCACAACACCAAATGACGGTAAGTCGTAAATTCCTGCAGGAAAAGGAGATCATGGCCAAGAGCGTCTTGCCTGGTGGGTACATTGCCGCACATAAATCCCTTGAATGACGTTTTCAATGGACTATTGCTAGCTCTAATTTCACATTAAGATATAAGAACAAATAACTGTTCAGGCACAAAAAAAAAAATTACTTTAACAAGCAATGGATAATTTATAGATTAAAATTATAAATGATAAATTTTATTAAAACATATGATATACTGTAGATTAAATACCCCGGTAAATCGAGATGTATTACTATTTAATGTATCAACTAATTATAGCCCAATTTTCATAACAACGGCATCAAACACAATTAAAATAATACTTATAATGTCACATATAATTTTCAATCCAGAGAAAAACTATACCCAACTGAGAATTAAAAAGATACCTCCTTGGTGGCGCAGTATCCGAAGATTCCCAAACGAGACAACGGGCAAATTTCTGCTCGTTTTATAGACCAAAAAATGGGCCCTAATGGCAGTAAAACCGTCCATTGATCACCCATTAATTGTCTTAATAGTCGGAGCATCGGGTGTCGTTTTCTGTCTCATCAGGATGGACGAACTTTGGATGGGGTGACTTATCCATTTTTATTCGTCCTGCCTTGGAATTTCATATGGCCCTATTGTTTATTGGAAATTGTTCTCTTTTTGGGAAGATTACCTTTGACTATAGTTTATGGATGGGAATGAGGAATGTGTAGGAAGGATTAATTAGCTCTTCCATGAAATGATAACATCAACTTCTCTAATGAACTGTATTTTGATCTTAACAAAGCATGGAGCAAAAAATCTTTTTAGAATTTCTTAAAACAAGACTGTTAATGGAAGTCTAATGTTTCTTCTATCACAAAACAGAATGGTTCATGTTACTGAACACTTCGTCTTTTATCTCTCATGTGTCGCTCTTTATCTTGCTTTATGGAGGCAGCCTTGATTTTCTTGACTTCGATTTCTATCTATGCTCACCTGTTCTTGAAGGAACAATGAAATAAAGAAACAGTTGGAACTCAAGTCAATCTGTTACAAAGGAAGTACAGATTAGATCGCCAAATGCAGAACTTTCCACTCCGCTAATTTAAAATGGTTTTAACGAATACATATAATCTAATGAATATTAATTTATATAATTTACTATATGAACATTGGTAATTGGAACAAATAGAAAAGTCCTACACCCACTTAAAAGAAACCATTAAGACGGATGTATGTAAGGAACCCAGCCATGTAAAACCACTTTAATTACAAGTATTAAGCGAATGAAGCAACCTTCCTAATTTATGGAGACTATCCTCGACTATAACTTATCGCATGGGGCCCCGAAGATGGCTATATCGTATATCCCATGGACCCCATAATAACTCTATCAAGACTATAAAAACCCCCTTGGAGAAACCCTCCAGCCCGCACCCCTTGTCTTCCACCCCCTCAATTAACATGGTTTACTGTCCCATACATAAGCGTTTAGTATCAGGCCACGTGAAAGAACAACAATTCTAAGGAAGATTATCGCCGCCTTTGAATATGGCGCAGTTCTCTGGGACCTAGTTTCTCCGCACCTTAAGAGGAACCAAGGTCATTGACCCTCCCAACGTGCCCCTATTGTCCTTCCTCTTTATTTGCGTGTTCTTGCTGACATTCATCGTCTCAGAATGAACAGGAAAATGATATGCTTGTGATTGTCTACGTTCGCTCTTATTCTCCTTTCATGACATCCTGCCCTTTTCCAACCGGCATAAACGTTCTCTAAGTACGTATCCAGGGAGACCTTATGGGACCTGAGGGAGGGGGAATGAGAGGGTGAGGAAAAGGGGTGGGAGATACAAAGTACCTGGGACCGACATTAACTCCGTCCATACGACGTCTAAATAAGACCAAGTGCGCTTTTCAGCGTGAGTTATAAATTTTCCCACTTGAAGGCGATTTGGCTCTTTTAATGGGCCTTTATGAGGGAACCTTCGACTGACCCAAGACAGTCAAGGAGATAAGTTAACAATCGAGGCACAAAATTAACAATCTAATCACATATCGCCTCACCTCCCCCACCTCTTTTCCCATTCTACTTACAACTTATCCTTCCCTAAACCAAGTCCTTCCTAATCATCACTTACCACTCCCAATTTCTCCTTAACTTAGTCCAATTCTTACTTCGGTCACCCTTCTTAGCCCCAAAGCTTTCACAGTTTTCTTTCAAGCGCCGTAGAATATTTGATGGACTTTACTATTGGTTATTATTATTAGTCAAATACGGAAAACACTCGAAGAAAAACTCTCAGACTAGATTGCTACTTCCACCTTATACAAATTACTAAAGGACGACAGTTGATTTTTGAGTAAGAAGATATATTTAATTTGAAAAAAAAAATAAAACAAGCTATATATAAAACACATTTACTTTCCAATATCACAATAACTCTGAAAAAAAGGCTTGTTTACATACCACTAAGGTCATACTTGAGTAATAACGATACAACCACTGAAGGCCCTCTTAAATTGCTCATGTACACACACACACACACACACACATGAACAGACACAATTGGAAGGACATGTCTGAGGTGTTTGTTCTGCAGTGGATTAGTAATGGCTGATATATATATATATATATATATATATATATATATATATATATATATATATATATATATATATATATATATATATATATATATATATATATATATATATATATATATATATATATATAAATAGTGAATCCTGGGAGGAACTGCAAAAGATGATAAAATATTTGAATAGAGAAAGAATAAATATAGGATTGAAATTAATATGAGTATATCTAAGATAATGTTCAATGAATATGCAGAGAGCCAACAAGTATGGGTTATGGACGACCCTGTGGAGATTGTTAATGAATATACACATTTAAGGCAGACAGTAGGTGTTTACCCAGAACATGAGACAAATTAAAAGAATGATAAGCATGGGATGGAGATCTACTAGTAAACAAAATGACATTATGAAAACGAAAACGTTACTCTCTCTAAAAAGATGAGTATTTAATGAGATGGGCCTACCAGTATCATCTTAGGCATCAGAAACGTGGAGCCTTACTAAAGCCTTAGAACATAAGCTAGCTGAACCTCAAAGAGTTATGAAAAGAATAATGATGGAAATAACTAAAGGCAACATGGATATGATGGCAAACTAAAGTAGAGGATATTCTAAAATATGCAAGAAAAAAAAATGGACATGGGAAAGACATATAATGAAATGAGAAGACAACAGATGGACATTAAGAATAACAGAATGGCAAAAGAACGAGCTAAGAAAATTTGCAGGTATAAACTGCAATAGAAAGACCATAACCAGGAGCGAGTTGAAGGACATGTCTGAGGCCTTGTCCTACAGTGGACTAGTTACGGCTGATGAAGGTGTTTGTGTTTATATTTATATTTATATATTTATATATATACAGTATATATATATATATATATATATATATATATATATATATATATATATATATATATATATATATATATACACATAACTTACTTATTGGTGAAAAATCTGGCTTAAACTTCGAAATGTTGTATCCAAGTAAACTTTCCTGATGATATGCGTAGGATAGAGAGATTAAGATGCAATATAAATGATAAAAGGCGATATGCATGTCAGTGGATATGGTAATATACGTGTAATGTGCATTTATGGGATACAGAACATCTAAGTGAGCAATTAATGTTCTTATTGATAAAATATCTACGGTAAACGCAAGACAACGTATATATGCAGCTTTTATGATGAAATGGCATTATCTATAAAAAAAAAAAAATCAAGAAAATTTCGAGTTCCGGAGGCTGAACACCATCCAGGCTATCAAGATATCAAAATAAAGTCTACGGTACAAACACGTATATTTTATACTGAAACATAACGGTTTAATAACGGGTTCGGTTGCTTTAAAGACATCACTCTTAACTGTCAGCATATGTAAACTTTTGCATCCAATCATCGCAATTAAATAAAAATGGCATTTAATTACTATGCAAAGTTTTACAATATTTCCACTAACAAGCCCTTGACAGTTATACCTAATTTACCATGGATTATTTCTATTATTTCTTTTAGTATCCCCAGCGTAACTATATTGTAAAAAAAAATGGTGATAAAAGAGAGCAGTCAATAAGGCTGGACCTAAGGGTATTAAATCTTACCAAATTGGGACTGAGGTAATTTAATTTTGCACATCTAAATGGGAGTCGGTGATGAGAGCCTGACCCGGGCTGGACAACGGCAAGTCTAATCGTGGAGTTAAATTACTAGTTGAATATCTTTGTTACGCCAAAAAAAGAGCATAGGGGTACACTGGATTTTCATAAAAATTGGTTACTATCACTGGAATGTAAACCAGCCACCCGTTGAGATACTACCGCTAGAGTGTTGTTGGGTCTTTTTTTTTCTGGCCAGACGGTAAAACATTGGATCCCTCTCTCTGGTTACGGCTCACTTTGTCTTTGCCTACTCATCCACTGAATAGCCTGGCTTCCTCTTTCCACATTCTGTCCTCATAAACCTGACAACACGATATTAATAAACAATTCTTCTTTGCTACTGCACTGTAATTGTTTAAAGGCTACTTTCCTCTTGGTAAGGGTAGAAGTGACCCTTTAGCTCTGGTAAGCAGCTCTTCAAGGAGAAGGACACTCCAAAATCAAACCATTGTTCTCTAGTCTTGGATAGTGATATAGCCTCTGTACCATGACCTTCCACTGTCTTGGATTAGAGTTCTCTTGCTTGAGGGTACACACTTGGGCGCGCTGGTCTGTCTATTTCTCTTCCTCTGTTTTTTATTTTTTACAATTTATATATAAAAGATCTAATTTAATGTTGTTACGGTTTGTTACTTCCTCTTGGAGTTTTTTTTTATTTCATTTCCTTGTTTCCTTTCCTTACAGGGCTATTTTTCCCTGTTGGAGCCCTTGGGCTTATAATATCCTGTTTATCCAACTAGGGTTATAGCTTGGCTTGTGACAACAACAACAACAACAACAACAACAACAACAATAATAATAATAATAATAATAATAATGATAATAATAATAATAATAATAATAATATGAAGCATGTTTGAAGGCTACTGACTTACAAAGCAAGCATCCGGCGAAAAAAAAAAATCATGAATATTTCAATCGAAAACATACATTCATATATAAAGTGTATAAATCAGAACAGACTAACGGTACACGAAGTATGCCCTGCTAAATCAGCATTTTTCGTGAAGTTACGAGCATATATCAGCAACAGTGTCCAGATTTTTTCAGGTACCCTATACTGTAGGGGTAAGATAAGAACTGGTGGTGGACGATGCGATATAGTGGCCCCTATACAGAATTTTAATGTTAACTGTGCAAAGCGATTAACCCACACGAATCTCGCTATTCTCTTATTGAGTTATGGGTTTAAAAAAAAAACTATCGGAAATACATTTCAGTGATAGCAAACTCTAACTATTTTTTCGGATAAATATGATACCACTTGCTTGCACAATTTCGTCTAAAATGTCAGGATAACGGGAGGCTGCTGCCATCCAGCAATGAGAATAATATTCTAAATGCAGGTAGAGCTAATGATTTCAACAGCTCTGACTATATAAAAAGTCTTAAAAAAATCATTGTGGTCTTGTAGCATTCTACTTTTCCTACCAGGGTTGCAGTTTGGCTAGTAGTAGTAGTAGTAGTAGTAGTAGTAATAATAATAATAATAATAATAATAATAATAATAATAATAATAATAATAATAATAATAATAATAATAATAATAATAATAATAATAGTTTCAGATAGAATTTCATATGAATTCCAGTGGTATGATAAGGAAAGCCGTAAGAGTCGAAGACAGCACCAAGCACAGTCAAATATTCAAAATTATATGGAAGCACCAAAGACTAACAATTATTCAAAATTAGAAGTAGTATCAAAGACTGTCAAATATACAGAGTTATCATACACACTGCCATCTGGCATGAAGCGTATATACAAAAATAAAGTATGCAAATCGAAAACATTGATTCGCTGGAGTTCATGGTCCTACCAATTGACCACTTTCCTGATGATCCTTTACATTTATAGCCCTCTGTTAAGACTTGCACTAACTTCATTTCACATGTTGGGGACTGAATGATTAATACAAAATTTTCCTTGACTAAATCCCAGGTCTTTGGTAAGGATAACATCAAAATTAACAGGACACAATAAAAGTGAAGTCTGACACTGCCACGCGCCATGAAAACAATTCTCTCTAGTGATCACTTAAAAAACTGAATAAGATAAAGAACAGAGACGCTTACATTTAGGGATCTTATGATTAAACAAATCAAAAGTCGCTCTATGGTCACTTTAAACGAATCTAGGGTCACATCCAATGAAAGGCACATCACAATTAACTGATATTTTCCCTGAGAGAATACTTGAAGATAGGAATTACAAGTCCGTAATTTCATTTGTTTTGGTACGAGAACTAGTGAAAAGAAAATGTGATAATTATTATCAGTTATTTTGGAGCTTTTATAAGCACATAAATGTCAGTGACCAAAATGTAAAGCAAACCATAATCAGTCACAATTATTTTCTTTTTATAAATGCCATTCATATATTGCTCATATACATCTATGAATACAAAAAACCTAACACACACACGCGCATACATACAGACACACACACACACACACACACACACACACACATATATATATATATATATATATATATATATATATATATATATATATATATATATATATATATATATATATATATATACATACATATATAAAGAGAAAGGGAGAAAAGCGAGCATCAATTACTATGGTTCATGCAACTACCTACTACATGTAATTGTACGTATTATATACGTTCTGGCAATATCATCACATCAGATGCAATTTACTTCATGTATGATCCCTTCGTTAGATCAGTCCATTAGCAATTTACCATTACATATATAGTTATTAGAGGAAAAAACACTGAATTTCTGTAAGACTTGGGGTAAAAGTTTCTTTTATTTAAGAGATGCCCTATAATAATGCGCCATATCGAGGTAAACCATTGAAAAATTATTTACGAAGAAACCTCATGGTTATGCCCCGTATAATACGATAATTAATCATCCTTATATGGACAGATATAGACTATCCACTGGAATCGAAATCATCCATCCAGACCTTGGGTATCCAAGAACCCATTGTGTGCAAAACAGCTTTGAATATGTTTGTATACTTTATTCATGTATACGATCTCAGGTGAACGTAATCGCAGATGTATGACGCATGTTCTGGTGTTCATGTAATGAATTTTGCATTGTGCAAACGTAAATCTTTCTTATCTATGACACACAAGTCATAACACGCTCCGAATCACTTTAGTTTAGTTTTTTCTGTTTAAAATAATAACGATAACAATACCTTTCAAAGATAAATATTTAGCATCGCTTTTGATATCAGGTAAAATAAATTTTCTTTACGAAAACTAAAAGACCAATATGCACCATATCCATGAATGTTATTTCAGAGATAGACTCATATATTCCGTAGTGAAGAAGCTTTTCATGCTAAGGCTGTTATATTGAACTGCAGTGAACTGCTTAATGAGTCCCAAATATATGTAGCGTTCTCTTAACTTCACATTATGATAAAGATAAAAATCCATCTAATTGAATTATGAGATACCAACTTCCTCTTTTGAATTTTTTTTTACTACTTACACTGTAACAAAATCACTTATCTTGTCTTTAATCAGTTTCCATTTTCCTGAAAATCCAGACGAATGCTTTCCCTCTATTGTGGATTACTCATTGGGATAGAAAAAAAAATCCCATCATTATATAAGTTAGTACATAACATACTTTTCAATAATACATATGGGACCCTAGTTTGGGACGTAGAATAAATTACTTAGCTGTCATTGTATATCTTATTTCCCGAGAGAAAAATAGATCACTAGGTAGCCTTAACATTACTTTCACTTACGTTGATCTTTTACTTTTCAGTAGATGTATTTCGATACCTTTCTAACAAATAATACAACCGGGTAAGCGTTCCCATTAAACGCCAACATGTTTCAGTCTAGGCTTTAGAAGAAAACCTTGTTCTGTACAATAGTAAATTTTTCTTTGGTTTTACCAATTTTTATATGAGCCCCTGTTTGAGCTTTGAGATGATAATAATCACCTCAGAAACTTTCAGATACAAAGACATGCCTTTTTACTCTAGTCAACATTACAAATACCCGATAAAATCAGGATGAATGACCCAAATTTAATTTCAGATGGCTACACAAGTACGTTGCGATAAAAATCATGTTGATAGACAAATAAGATTATCAGAGTACTCCTCTCATTACATACATACAGTACATGTATGGAAGTTGTTTAAATGAACGAGTGTAGGTGACTACAAAGTTACAGAGTAAGGTGTACCTGTACAAATTATGTATAACGGAAACAAATATTTTCAACTTAAATACTCAAGTAATAAACAGCCTTATATTTTATCAGCGGCAAAACTTTCTGAAAATAATTGCTCTCTAAGCGTTGTTCTGAGTAAAAATAGAATATATAGCATGCTATTCTACTTTCAAGAAAAAGAAAAGACAATTTGCTTCAAACTCTTCGCAGTCGGATCCATCATCATCACCATCATTTGACTCAGCCTTACCTGAACCAAATACAGTTGCCGGGTAGCTCGCTCGCTCGCTCTCTCTCTCTCTCTCTCTCTCTCTCTCTCTCTCTCTCTCTCTCTCTCTCTCTCTCTCTCTCTCTCTCTCTCATTTAAAGAAAGAAAAAGATGCATAAAAGTGTGTCATAATCAATGAAGCCTCGTTAAAATATTATCGAATATTTGTGTAATTGAATAAACCCACATTTTTTGCTAAGATAATTAGGTAGAACGAAGCCCGCAGCGGGTGACTGTTTACTTGTAGAACGATAAGTGATGCTGCTAATTAGTTCTCTAACGAGGAGTGACGAGGTTAGTGAGGCAACGCTATCATCAACTACCGAGCAGGATATTAGAGAGGCAGGCAGAGGTCATTAGAATCTTCAGTTGTTTTTAAGCTGTCTAATAAATAAAGAGAATGGCCCATCCATAATTTGAAAAATTCATATATATATATATATATATATATATATATATATATATATATATATATATATATATATATATATATATATTTAAACACACACAATTTTCATTGAAGGCAATTGCCTTAGTGGCGTTAATGTGTTTCCTACAGGAATCCTCGTATTCTCGTAGTTTCTTCAGATTCTCCGGCGTTAACCTTTATGTAAAGACACGATGATTATTCTTTTTTATTTATTTTATCACTATAGTACTGTTTTGAGAATCCTTTGACTTTACCACGTGATTATAAATTTGCGTTATATTACAATTCCTTTCATTTATGAAGAATCAGATAAAATCATGATTAATTAAATCATAAATATTTTAAATGGCATAAAAAGGAACATAAAAAACGGAAATCTTTAAATATTTCAAAATTCCAGAGATCCTATGATTATGAGGAAGTTAACTGAGTATATGCTTTAACATATTTCCATTCACAAATCCATACGTGCAAACATGCACCATTACAGAGAACATCCGTTTTGCAGGTGAAGACCGCTTTGCTGTCCGAGTTATGCATGGGCTGGAGTCATCTAGCAGCAGCAACGCCATTGCTCCTCGGCCATTTCAGGGAGGCAACGTTCCTGCAGAAGAGGGCATGTATTTTAGATGCTGAAGGGCATTCCGCTCCATTACTTCCCACTTTACTTTGATCCCAATTTCTGCCTGAGGGTAGAGTGTAGTTAGATTCCTGTTGAATGTCCAACAAAAAGGCTCATGGAGGGCGATGATTACAGTTCAGCTATTAATGAGCCACCTGTAGTTGTTCTCCTTGTGAACGATCTGGGTTCTGTCAATTAGTTCTTTTAGGGAGAGGTTCCAGGAGTGGATATCGATGTAACGTTGGTGTATTACTCTATAATTTTTGTTGCTCAGCATACGTCTTGGGAGTGAATTGGTGGTGTGTCCGATGTAGTCTTTCTTGTGAGATTTGCACATCTCTGGGCGCAAATATTTGTTGACTACGTTTAGACATGATTCCTTCAGTCCTCTG
>NC_090751.1:56196110-56206110 GCF_036898095.1 Palaemon carinicauda
CTATAATACACACCAATGTTGATCCGAAATAGCTTACTCAACTCGGATGCTCATGTTCCATCAAACTATTTAAAACAAAACGATGTGAAGTCTGCACATACACTCTAAAAATCTTTATCTTGATTCTAACTTTTATATATTTTCACGCTTGCATCTAAATTTTCTTATGTGACGTTCAACAACGATGCCAACCAAAACTCGTGAAATAACTAGAAAAATAATGGATTTCTTTTGCATCAATAACAACCAAGATTTTACACATACACAAAACTTTTAAATTGAAAACATAAAAAAGATTTCATAAGTTTTGGGGAACTATAGTAAAACACTTGTAGCACTCTTAAACTGATAGCATGTAAGCTATAAAAAAAAAAATCCCTTCTGGATCTAGCTTTAATATCACAAATATCACCGGATAGGTCCAGAAGGTGTCACGTGATATCAACAGACTATAACGAAAAAAAAATATATACTCAAGTGAACAAGCACGCCATGAATATTATTTACAACAAAATAGAACTGGAATTTATAAGACTACTAATGCGCACGCACTAACATCGGTTACTTACGTAACTATTTTATGTGTATGTATATGTCAATGTATATGTATGTATGTATGTATGTATATATATATATATATATATATATATATATATATATATATATATATATATATATATATATATATATATCCTAAAAAAATTTGACTAAATATAAATGTGATAAGAAGGCACCCCTCAAAACAACCAGGACGTTTACATATCTGAGAGCGAAAATATAAAGATTAATAAGTGGGATAATTGGAAATGTATGAGGTCATTTCTGGGACAAATAGTTACTGGTGCAATCGTCGCCTTAATGATGAATCAAGGATATAAGCAAAGAATATATTAATATTGTCCTACAACCCCTTTACAAGGTTACGTAGAGGTTTCATCAGCAATAAATTATCCTCTGTATTAAGTAGGTCGTCATTTATCCTGATCTAGCAAAAACTATTGCGCTTACTGAATATTAAGGTTACGCAATTCTAGAACATTTGGTATTTGGTAATTCAGATAATCAAACACCTTCTCCGTCTTTTCTCCTTGGTTCTCTGTAAATGTGATAATATGTGAACACATATACAAACATTGGTCTTTCTACTTGACATTATACATACATACATACATACATACATACATACATTCATACATATATATATATATGTGTGTGTGTGTGTGTGTGTGCGTGTATGAGTGTACGTGTGTGTTTAAGCAACCGATTTTGCTTACAGAAGGTTTCCCCCTAAAAGATTTACTGCCGCATTCATACTTGAATAAAAAAGCAAGACTCCTCCCTAGTAACTCAAGCCTCGTAATCACTTGATTTTTTCAAACGTTGGCTTCAGACCACAATACCAATAGTGACTGCCACATTCATTCTTTGTCTACTGAATCCTAGATAAACATGAGCAGCAAGTGGACCACATTACACCATTCAAGACTACTGTACTTTATGTGAACTCTTTTACCTTCTTGATGTATCAAGGTTCATTCCTCTATCTATACAACCTTTTCTAAGTTTTCCTCTCCTTCTGCTTTCTAGACCTTCTGATCTATGCGCTCATTTTACTACCCTATTATCTTTCATTCTTAACACATGATCCACCAAACTCAAAAGAATGTAATCTAGCCTTTCACCTATGCGAACCATTTTACCATTTCTACCTACCTACATTTATTATTATTCTTACACCAAATATAGGTCACACACAGTTTACATTACCAGCTTCAACTTCTCTTTTCCATACTTATTCAGCATATATATATATATATATATATATATATATATATATATATATATACACATACATATTTACACACACACACACACACACATATATATATATATAAATATATATATATATATATATATATATATATATATATATATACACACAAATCGGTTTAGCAATTCCACACTGTCTTCGCCTCACCGTATTATGACACACATACACACAAACACACATATACATATATATACATATATATATGTGTGTATGTATGTATGTATGTGTGTGTAAACACTCAGACAATGATAAGTACTTGCTCAGCTTTTACTTATTCTTTTATTTGCGTTTCATAAAGGAAAAACATATGTTACTAGGCGCAACTTAAAATATGTAAGAAATACTAAAAGTTCTTCTGAAATAAAGCGCGAGAACTTTGCTAAGGAAGGCTTCTCTGTTTCCTGAGTCAAATATTACTTGACCTCTGGAAAGTGAATCACCAAAACGACGTCCTAAATAAGGCATGGGGTCACCGGACTATATCCTTCAAATAAATATGCAGAGGGGCAATGTCACTGAATCTTTGTAAGTATGGGTGTGAACTACAATTTCCAAGTAAGGCAGATATTGACAGGTCGTTCGATGGGTGGAGGAGATCTTTCAAAGATGCATATTATATTAAGGGCTCACATGTGACCTTACTACAATTCAATCTGTATTTTGATGATTTTATTTTTGCTTTATGTAACCTGCTTTTCATGACCTTTTATGGGCACGGGACTTCCTAAAAAGTTGGTATTTCTCATAAAATTGTTATAAAGCTGGCTGGTGTCGCTGACTACATTGTTGTAATGCCAGGTATCCTTAGATGAAATGTGAGTAATATGGGATTTACTGTGGTATTTTATGAAATATAAATAAATAATTCTATTATGCATATAATGGCTACTGAAACAACTATAGTTTAAGGCATTTTACCGTGTTCTGTTTCAGTTTTCGTTTATTGCATCTTTCTTTTCCGTTTTCACTTTTAAGCCTGACAATCCGCTGTCAATCTTCACGGCTTACAGAATAATTACGACTAAAGTAATTCAGGAAGGCGCCTTACCTGTAAAAGACTGAACTTTATAAAGAAAATTGCAATAACATGATATAAATAGCAACAAAAAGATGCAACAATATTTTGTTATCAGGCGGAAGTAATAGTTTGAAACATTAATGTGCAATGAAAAAAGTACAGAAGCTACTTCTAGAAACCAAACAGTATTGCAATCCGTCATTAAACAATAAAGAATATTTTTCACATATGATTTTCTTCTCTAAAAAATACATTTCAAATATTTTATAAGACTAGGTTCGAAATCATATTTGGACTATATTTCGGGCACAATCATACGGCAACGAAGAACGTCAAAGACGCAAGAACGTTAACAAATAAACATGTATAATTTCAAAAAGAAAATGCATCAATTCATGAAATGATAATTTAAGAAAGTTCAAAATAATTTGGGGTAAAACATATTTCGGACTCTCTGGTAATACCGATTTAAAGTAAAATTTATTATACGAAATGTCCTTCATCCGTACCAGCAGCATACAGGCACTGCTTGTAAGTATGGCATTACCATAAGCAACCTATCGCACCCAAAGAACCCAAAATGGGTACAGAAGACCACCGTTCCCAGCCTTACAACGATTTCGCCAGCAGGATAGAACAAAAAGGCACCCGATGTTTCTAATCTTCCTGTCTTCTCCTTTTCGCAGTTAAATATTTCCGATGGCCACTTTCACCTCATGGATAATGCTCCAACACCTTTTATTTCTTTATTTCCAAGACGGTATTGTGCCCGAGTTTGGAAAAAGGAGGAGGAGGAGGAGGAGGAGGAGGAGGAGGAGGAGGAGGAGGAGGAGGAGGAGGAGGAGGAGGAGGAGGAGCCCTGGCTTGATGGGAGGAGGCGAGGTAAGAGATAGAGGGGCGTCACTTCGAAGTGCAGGTGGCGGGTACAAGAGAGGTGTTGTGAATGCAAATATAGAACGGAGAGACGCCGCCTATTGTTTGTGTGTAATGCGTACTGAGGCTCCACTTCGAACGCATCTGCATACTGAGGTGGCGGTAGTCACTCACTCCGGAGGTGTAAGTATGCGTGTGTGTGTTTGCGTGCAAGGTGGGAACGATCATCACCTGAACACCATTAGCCTGGATGGTGGAAACATGTTGGCTTTATGTATGTAGAAGGCACCGGCGGGGCAAGTGGAGACTTCGCATTTTGAGCACATGACATTAGATCAGAATAAGAAATATAAAAGCTCTTATGATTCGCATTCCACATTAAGCATTAGCCGCTTGTTCCTTCCCTTGCTTCACTAAGAACGAATTTAAAATGAGTTATTTCGGCAATGCGCTCAGCGCGTATTTGCTCTGTCAGTCTTTTACGCTACTTCGTATGCATTGTGAATTCACACGTGTAATTTCTTTTGATGGCTACAGAAATACGCATGGTGATGCGTTTCGTCACTTGTGTGACATCATAGTCATCTAGGAGAAACGTCATATTACGATAAGTAAATCAATCATATCATCACTATCATGACATGCAATATTCTATTTCTTCCTCTACTTGAAACTTCAATGTCAGCAATGAAAAGAGCATGTCATATTCTTATTAAGAAAGATGAAAGACTAAAAATACTAAGCGACGTCAAAACCTTTTAGGTTACCTTACCGCATGACCCATGTCCCGTACTTATGAAGTAAGATAATCCTCGATAATCAAAGCCTCTCACTTGAAGAAATAACAGATTATGAATCATCCGGACGGATCCCTATTAATTTACCACCGTAGACTCTCAATGATATCAGGTGTGATGAATTGCAATATTTTCATCGGGTGTTAACCGTAAAATTTTAAACCTATCCATGATTAGTATGGTATCCCGCTTACACACAATTGTGTTCGTGATATACAAGAAATAATACGTTTATAACAGAATTAAAATCTGTTCCTTGTGTACTCTGAATACTTATTAACGTCAATTATTTGTTCCAAATAAATTTAATTTTTAAATAATCCACCATTCTTATCGCCTTGTATCCAATTTGTTTGTTTAATGGTTCACAACAAAACTTTCAATCCAATAAGAATGCTAGCCCCACTTCATTATAACTCATATTTAGTCGCATTCACCCTTACATTACATATTGATTCTGTTTTTTTTTCTTCTTTTTTTACAAATTCGTTTATAATATACATTGGACTTTTTTTTTACCTTTCGCTCTGTTCAACACATTCGTCGCAATCATACTTATTCGTTTCACTTAACTTACAATCATCATTCACAATACGTGACAGCAATAGTGAATAAAGAGAACGACATTCAGTAACTCCTGTCGCATGGTACCCAACTATAGAAATATAAGTAACTGAAACATGTAAATGCACGTCAGAAGATTTCCTTGACCAAACAAATAACAGCTTCATATGAACCAGTTTGTAATCAAGAGCATTTATTAGTAAATCCAGTCCAGAAACATGGAAGTAATAATAATAGATTTATAAAAACAATCTCCCTTTCATGCATTATGATAACTTACACTTTAATTTTATGCAATAATGTGTTAACTAATATGCCCGCTCTTGTTCACAAACAAAATAAATCTATATCGTGCGTTAGTTATTTAGAAAAATATTTGGATTTAAATTTATTTCATCATTGTTATCTTACGCTATTTACCTTTGTATAGTCTGATTTATTGGTTTTTGTCTAATTTACTCATTTCCCTACACAATTTCCTTCCTAAGAAATGAAAAAGTTAGTTTAAGGTACCAAAAAAGTGATAAAGGCCTTAATCGTACACACACCTAAATTCCAGTTTGAATTCGACGTTAGACAACAAAGATAAAAATATTATTGTCACCTAACTAATGGTATCAATCTAAAAGACAATTTCCTATTCGGCAGATTCTGATGTAGGAGTAGATCTTCGGAAAATCTTACAAGATCAAAAAAAGAAAAAAAAAATAAGCAATTAATATTCAAACAGAACTACGTTTTAAGGTAATCTTAGTCAGAACAATTATATAATAATAAGGTGTCATTGCCACTAATATACAAATGAGGTAGTTGAAAACGAATTAGACTTTAGGCTTCAAGCTCATAATTTCATCACTAACCTCTTAAAATATAAAAAATAAAAATAAAAACAAAATGGGGACCCAGTATGGGTTGGATACAATTTAACACCAAGCCATTAAAACTACGAAGCGGTTGATTGATGTGTTGTTGTTGTTTAAGTCTTTCACATCCTGAAAAAATAAATCAAATGCTTTCGGATGATACTAATTATCTTATATCTCTTTTTTATTTCATAAAAAATAGTAGTCGTTACCAATACCATGTCTACTCTATGTCAAAGGTGTTATGATATGACTTTCTAACATTTCCAATTTCCTAATAAATTTGCTGGCATCATTTCAGTAAGCAAGGATATTATCAATGTTATTTGCTTAAACACAATGGAATTGATGTCAATGTCCTTCTACACCAACGACTAAAGGATATTACCTTTTGTGTGTATACTAGGCCAGATCTACTGAGCTATAATTATTATTATTATTACTTGCTAAGCTACAACCCTAGTTGGAAAAAGCAGAATGCTATAAGCCCAGGGGCCCCAACAGGGAAAATAGCCCAGTGAGGAAAGAAAACAAGGAAAAATAAAATATTTTAAGAACAGTAACATCATCAAAATAAATATTTCATAAATAAACTATAAAAACTTTAATGAAACAAGAAATAAGATAGAATAGTGTGCCCGAGTGTACCCTCAATTCCATCCCCTTTTAGATAGGAATGCTTTCTACTACAGCATGATGATTCAGGCCACCCAAGAAATATTGTAACTACACACTTTGCAGACACAAAATTTAAATATTTTTCGGCATGTTTAATGCATCTACAACCACACCTCTGTAGGCCAGATACATACTGAAAAAAAGGGTCGTCTATTGTTATGCATATCCCTTCTAGGTAGGAATACTTTACAGCATGATAAATCAGGATAGCCAAAGAATAGGACAACTATAGATTCTGGCGAGACAGAATTGGAGTCCTGTTCTGCATGGCTATTGTGTCCACAACCACACCTTCTCTATCAAAGTGTTTTAAAATAGTTTATACGGATTTTAATGTCTTTCAACACCAATGACTATAAGAGAAGACAATTGGTGTTCACATACAAGCCAGATCTATTGAGCCATAGTTGCCCTGGGTTATTCCTTATTCATCCCCATTTAGGTGGGACTACCTCCTACTACAGCATGATGAATCAAGAATGCCAAAGAACAGGGAAAGAATTAGAATCCTCTTCTACATACTTCAAGTGTCGACAACCACACTCCTACCAAGGTGTTTAAACTGGTTCACATGGATATTAATATCCTTCCACACTAATAACCATAGTAGCCCTATATGCCAGATATATTGAAAACCAAAGCTTCACTAGGCTATTCACCTACTACTGGCTTACGGTTTATTAAATTTCTTATTCCTGATCTTGATATTAATCTCTGGCACCGTCGTTCAATTAGTCCATTATGCATTTTGTATAAGATTTTTCATAATTCTGACCATTCTTTACATTCAGATCTTCCTGGACAGTTCCATCCTGTTCGTAAAACTAGGTATCTAGTTAATTCTAATAGCCAGGCCTTCTCCATCATGAGGCTCAATACTAGACAGTATTCTTGAAGTTTTATTCTAGCTGTGACAAGTTGTGGAATGATCTTCCTAATCGGGTAGTTGAATCAGTAGAACTTAAAAAGTTCAAACTTGCAGCAAATGTTTTTATGCTGAACAGGCTAACATAGGTCTTATTATAGTTTATATATGACATATCTGTTTTGATGTTATTACTGTTTATAATATATTCTATTGTTAATTTTGTCTCATGTGGTTTATTTATTTCCTTATTTCCTTTCCTTACTGGGCTATTTTTCCCTGTTGGAGCTCTTACACTTATAGCATCCTGCTTTTCTAACTTGGGTTGTAGCTTGGCTAGTAGTAGTAGTAGTAGTAGTAGTAGTAGTAGTAGTAGTAGTAGTAGTAGTAGTAGTAGTAATAATAATAATAATAATGAATGATGAATTAAGTTAGCTGAAGAATGGTGACACTATATAATCTTCTTCAATAGAAACGTATTAGATTTATGATTTTGGGCCCCGAGAGCCCGGCAACTACAGTATGGGGATAAGTCGCAGTTGCAGTATAAAGAAGGTAAACACCAAGATGGAAGACAGGAAATGGAGGACTAAAAAGTGAGTGCAGCTAGGAGCAGGAATAACGATGTAAAAATCTTATGTAATGTTAGGTGCATTGAAGTCATTACTCCTTTACGAGGTGGATAGATATGGAACCTTTTTCTATATGCCTAACGTGTCTAAAATAACGTCTTCTCTATCAATGTGTTCAAACAGGATTGAATGGTTGTTAATGTTATTCCACACCAATGCCCAAAAAAGTAAACCCTTGGCATGCACATCTAGACCAGATTTATTAAGCCATACTGTAGTTGCCCTGAACTATTCAGTCCATCTTCCGGTAGAACTAATATCTACTGTAACAAGAAGAATTAGGAGAGCAAAAGAATACGGCCACTCAACATTCTTCCAGGAAAGACAGACTTCTTTTCTGCAAGCTCAACGTATCAGCAACCACACCTTCACTATCAAGGCGTGATTCTTTAGCCTTTGACTAAATAGTCTTCTAGAACACAGTTCAACTAAACTCTAATTGGGATCCTTGCATATTGAAGGCTATTTTTGCCCAAGGATGGCATGGAGATTCGTGAAATACGCTGTAACCTTTAACCTCATTTCGGCCTTTAGCGGTCAACTACAATGTATCAAATAGACACACAAACATACATACATACATACATACACACACACACACACACACACACACATATATATATATAATATATATATATATATATATATCTATATATATATATATATATATATATATATATATATATATATATATATATATATATATAACAAGAACAATTGCAGCTGTTTCTATTCCCTATTCCACTGCAGTTCAGAGGCATTAACATATCTGTGGTTTGCCCAAATTTCATACCTGTGAGGATTGGTGATGGTGGCAGATTTTCTTCTGGTCGCTCACATCAAACCAACCTAGTACGAGTGGCCCTGAATAGTACAGCTCTGCTCATTATGGCGATACGCAAATCCTTTAATCACGTTAAGATATCACCAATCTTCATATCTCAGATCAACGCGTTTTCAATAGATATATATATATATATATATATATATATATATATATATATATATATATATATATATATATATATATATATATATATATATATGTATATGTATGGATATACAAAAATTATATATCTTTGCAGTCAACTTCAGTTAATTGTCATTTCACATATCAATGAAGATAAATAAATGTATGAAAACATACAAAATATATAAATACATATATACTGTATATATGTGTGTAAAGCTAAACATATATATGTATATACACATCTGTATATGTGTAACATAACAAAAACACAGGCTAGGGGACTGAAAACATTTAGCCATCAGCCACCTGATGATGTTCTTATTTTCGCAATAGAAAATGAAGTGAAATTGCTATTGTTTTAAATACCTCGAAAATGCAAGATAATGCTGTGCTAACGTTTTAGTGACATTCCCCTCAATCGAGAGGTCTACAGCCATTCACTAGGACCTGAAGTAGCAGATGATTACAGGATGACCCAATATTTAGGCTTAGGGGGTACATACTGTAGGTGCATGACACTGCAGATATTCTTTTTTAATGGACATTTCTCATATCTACTTCATATACAAGTCCAAATTTCATAAGAAAGGTTTACCGTTGTGAGTGAGTGTGTATACATATAAGTGTGTGTGTGTTTGTGTGTGTGTATATACACACACACACACATATATATATATATATATATATATATATATATATATATATATATGTATATATATATACACACACACCGTTGTGTGTGAGTGTGTATGCATATAAGAGTGTGTGTGTATATATATATATATATATATATATATATATATATATATATACACACACACCGTTGTGTGTGAGTGTATGCATATAAGAGTGTGTGTGTGTGTATATATATATATATATATATATATATATATATATATATATATA
>NC_090751.1:56211110-56221110 GCF_036898095.1 Palaemon carinicauda
AATGCAGATACAACAAATAAGGATTATGGACGAACCTCTAGAGATTGTTAATGAATATACGTACTTCGGAAAGACAATTAAGTATTTCAAACTGAACATGAGACCGAAATCAATGGAAGGATACGAATGGGATGGAGAGCTTCTGGTAAACAAGATGAGATTATGAAAATCAAAATTCCACTTTCTCTAAAAAGAAAAGTATATAAGCAGATGGTCCTACAAGTATTAACATATGTACCACAAACTTGGAGTCTTACTAAACCCGTAGAACTTATATAAGCTAAATTAGTTACAACTCAAAGAACAATAGAAAGAATTGTGATGGAAATAACAGAGAGACAGAAAAAGGACATCGTGGATACAAGATCAAACTAAAGAAGAGGATATTCTAACGACAGGTAAGAAAATGAAATGGACATGGGGAGGACATATATGAGAATAAATAATAATAGATGTACAAGAATAATAGAATGGGTCCCTGGACATTGCAAAAGAAGCCGAGAAAGGAAGAAAAGACCGTGGATTGACAAGCTAAGAAAATTTGTGTGTATAGGCTGCCATAGAAAGATACTTAAATAGACGGGAATGGAAGGGCACGTCTTAGGTCTTTGTCTTGTACTAGACAGGATACGGCTGATTATTTATTTATTTATATATATATATATATATATATATATATATATATATATATATATATATATATATATATATATATATATCTACACACACAAATAGACATATACACACACATATATATATATATATATATATATATATATATATATACTGTATATATATATTCTTATGAAGCAGGTCTAGTGTAGAGTAAATACAGTAGTTGATTAATAATTTTATTTATATTTTACTTGTGCATTGAAAAGATGATTGCCAGCCTGTAAAATGAGCTCCTCTCATGTAGACGTGTGTGTTTTATGTAAATTACGTAAGATGTTTGTTGTTAATTTCATTGTATTCTTCATTCAAGTTAGTATATGTAAATTTACGTTATTTTTAAGACAACTTTTTTATTTCACGTATTTTTGTTACGAAGTCTTACGTAATCTGATTGAGAGTATTATTAGATCATACACAATATGAACAAGGGCTTATGTAATGTTCTTTTATATTTTATGAGGTATTGCATCATTTTTGTGAGAGCGTACCAAGTGCTTGGAATTTTCGCAAAGAGCCTGGTGATAGGATGTTATCTTTTTTCTTTATTTCAGGGACAAAGGGTGGGCAGAGCTAGCTGGGAGAGTCGTCTCGCGAGTGCGTTGGAATGCATCTGCGAGTTGCCTGAGAACCCCTAATTTGCCTCTTGACATTTTTATCTAGTTGGAAACTCTGACGCCCTTAGGCCAAGGTCCCCACACTTCCCAAATCTTTTGGAAATTTTTGGAAGCAGGTAGGTTTTATATATAAAGGCAACACCAGGGTTAGAGACAGATAGAGATTACCAGCCTTAAGAACGTCATCTCCCACCTATCTTTCTCTCGTACGCATCCCAGTGTATTGTTTTAAGTGTTCACTGTCTATAGTATGTCCTCTCCTAAGTGACTCTGTGCCCCAAAGCCAATCGTGTATTGAAAAGATACGTAAAACTAAACAGACATTTTGAATTTATTGTATTAGGGTGAATGTTAGCCGTGTGTAAAGTTCATGTGAATGGCCCTGTAATAACGATAAAAAATTTGTATTGTGATCTCGTTATCTATTTATATTAAGTATCAAACTTGAATTTCAAGCTTTTGTATAATTTTCATTGCGGTATTTCTTTCGTCTTAGTCTAAGGATTATTTAGATTTAATATTTAAAGTCAAGTAATCATATAATTTTCAGATCGTAACATTTTGGTCTTAATCCAAGTTTTGTTCAGTCTTTATTTTTCTTGAGGGACTTATTTTGTTATGTAAATTCTTTCAGTATTGCAATTTATACAAAATATATCTATTTTGGTAAAGAATGTATTATTCCACTCTCCATTGTTTAGAATCATATTCGCTCGTATCCTGTTAAAAGCCACAGTAAGTTTTTAATAATTGTTGAGAATAATTACCCAGTTTGGTTTTGGGTGTAGGCCTACTTAAGAGACCTTTGGATATTCAGTCTTTTATATATTGCTGTCTGTGAGTTATTTAATTGTCTCAGAATTGGTGTATTAATATCTTAAAGTGTAACAGTTTTAATGAAAAAGCAAACAAGTGAGTTCGGAATTCGAGATGTTGATTAACTTGCCAGTCGTAGTATATATGTTTGGTTCCCAGTCATGAGCCATAGTATAATATATTTTTGGTGCCCAGACCAGGGAGCCATAATATAACAATTATATATATATATATATATATATATATATATATATATATATATATATATATATATATATATATATATATATATATATTTAGAGGTAGTAGGTTTGCCAGGGCACCAAACACCCGCTGAGATACTACCACTAGGGACTTATGGGCCCAGTGACTGGATCCTTCTCTCTGATTACGGTTCACTTTCCCTTTGCCTACACATACAGAATAGTCTGGCCTATTCTTTACATATTCTCCTTTGCCCTCATACACCTAACAACACTGAGATTACCAAACAATTATTCTTCTCTCAAGGGGTTAACTAGTGTTCTGTAATTGTTCAGTGGCCAGCTTTGCTGGTAATGGCGATACACAAACCATTACATCACGTTAAAGTATCCCCACTTAGAAAGGGATATATATATATATATATATATATATATATATATATATATATATATATATATATAAAAGCACCTAATTCTAATCCAGTGAGAGACAAAGGCCTCAGACATGTCCTTATTTATATCTGGCATTTGGACAGTTTACATCACCACGCTGGCCACTGCGGATTGGTGATGATGGGAGACATCCAGATGAACGCTCCCAGCAAACCAACCTAGTATGAGTGACCCTGACTAGTACAGCTTTGCTGATAATGGCAATACACAAACCTTTACATCATTCTGTGTGTATGTTTGTGTATGCGTGTTTGTATGTATGTGTGCGTATGCGTAATCAACACCATGTCATTTTTAGAAGTGATAGGTAAGCAAGTCGCTTGATATTTGATGGAGTTTTGATGAATCACAAGAATCTTGAAACCAGCATGACTAACTTATATTCTTCATCATAATGTCATTGTCATAAAACCTGATAAAATGGATTGAGCAATATGAAACTTCACACCTTGATTCATGGGCAAACTTTCCATAAAAAAATGCTAATCTATTTTCATATTTTTCCTTTTCCGTTAACGAAATGGTCTTGCTAAAATCCGATAAGGTTCATACTGTACATACATGTATGGCTTGTTTCTTGACCAATAACCAGTCCTCCAAAAACGACTGTACGGTTCTATACGCATCTCTCCTCAGACCTGAAAAAGCATGATCTACATCTCAACAACATTCAGTCCTTGGGTGATGACTGCAGCAACCATGAGAAACATCCGTTACGAAAATACGTGTAAGGATACGGATCTTCAATGATATCTAGATTCAGTAAATTCATGTCGAGATGAAAATCTTCATCAGCAATCTAATCTTTGACATTGCACGACTTATCGGCATTCTTTAAAAAATATTCATTCTGTAAAAACGGAAATGAAAATGGAAACCAACTGCGGAATACAAACATATTATGGTACTCTTAGATCTACACGAAAATTAATATTTAGCAAATTAGTAAAGTTTATGAATGGGGAAATATGCGTATTGAGGTATAGCTATTGACTAGTAAGGACTATTACTAGTTGCAAACCTCTGACAAACATATTTAAGTAGCTTTTCATATACACTAACATACGCTTTCTTTAATAAAAAAAAATATATATATATAGCATGATAGAGAGAGAGAGAGAGAGAGAGAGAGAGAGAGAGAGAGAGAGAGAGAGAGAGAGAGAGAGAGAGAGAGATTAACAGAGTAAAACAAAAACTCTCTATACCTATGTTCACCTTGAAAGCATTGCTTTCCATAAGGGAAGCCGCTGTCGAAAAGACCTATCCAGTGATATTATTTTTACGTTCGTTTCTTTCCGCCATGTTCAATGATCTGAAAGGGTCGAGAGAGAGAGAGAGAGAGAGAGAGAGAGAGAGAGAGAGAGAGAGAGAGAGAGAGAGAGAGAGAGAGAGAGAGAGAGAGCCGTGTAGAAGTCCAACTTTTGTTATATATTTATTTCCTCATGATAAGCACCTTTGCAGAACATGACCCTCATATTTGCATTCTACGAGGAGGATAATGAAAATTTTGCTACGAACAACTCGAGGAGACTTTTCACAGAAAATAATACTGTCATAAAATTGACAGAATTTTATGCTTCCCGTTATGGAAATATAAAAATATTCCCTTAACATTTATATTCTATTCAAAGTCAATGGTATCGATATTTTAATCTTATATTACTTAATGTATAAAAATAGTCACGCAATGTACTATTTCATTGAATGGGTATTAGTGAATCCTTAACTGAACATAATCAAAATAAAGCGATGATAAACATATTTGATAAAAAATGCCTTGGTGACGTAGGTATCTCTCTAGTGTTTGTTCACATAATTAAAGTTGTTTCTACTATTCAAGGAAAACAGATACTTAAACATTACCATCATTTTTCACTATCCATGCCCGTATGCATTAACCCGCAAGGTTAATACATTTTATCTGGTCTTACATGTATTTACTATCAATATTCATGAATTAAACTTGAGTTTCAAGTAGGCTAGGAGCCTGACATTGCTCATCGAGAGAAAACTTATGAGTTGTGTTTACAACCTAATTATGAACCTTTGCTATTATAACCAATTATTTACTTTGCTACCATAACTAAACTTTTTGTAAACTTTTAACCAATCAATTCCAAAAACACATTTATAAATATTACCCTTGACGCTGAAAAAAACTGAAGAGCCTTACATCCTATTGGCAAACTTGACTTCATGAGGGATAGTCTATCAAATCTGGGACTTACATCTGTCACCAACATAGTGACCAAATCATGAAAAATCTAATTTCCTCTAATAATAAGTTGAGAAGAAATTAACATTCTTAATACAAACAAGTCAACACGCAGATATTATGCAGTCCCCTGGGATTCACACAAATCACTTAACAGTTAGTTTACCTATAATCAAGAAACCGCGAACCAGGTAATCCCTCCTTAGCATATTAACCTGACTACAGTAGAAAGCTAAACATTTACTGCGTGTATTTTTTATTACAATTAAACTGACTTATCAATACTGTATGATAATTTCTTCCATTCGCGTATCAGTACAAAGAGAAATTTCACTACTGAACAATGAAGTAACTACAGCAAATTTTATTCCTAACCACGGTAGGCAATAACTGAAGATCTGTGGTTTCCAAAACGACAAATGTCAATGAAAATTAATCCAATTACTACAAATCAATATCTATTTTAATCGTGCATATTATATTTTGTGAAGAGTTGAAAACACTGGTTGAAATCCAAATGAAATATAGGAATAGTACAGCTATCTTTGGTTCGGGTACTCAGAACTCACAGGGAATCTTACTTTACATGTCTCATACCATCATTAAATATCTAAAAGAACAATATAATTGGTGAGTGTTACCCACCTGCAAACGAACACGAAATTCGACTAAAATAAAACTCTGAAACGCCTAATTTCAAATAAGGTTTCTTACACCATGCAAGTGAGGAACTTTTTCCAAGTGAAGATGATTTTTTCGTATATAACCGTATTCTACATAATTACATGAATGTTTGTATATTCTTATTGATATAACCCATAAGTATACAATAGAACTTTCGAAAAGTAAACCGATAATAGGGATAAACTCAAGATAATGATTATGGAGAAAATCTCAAGATTAGTCTTACAAAATTCATACTTTCATATTTTCTAAAATCTAATTTCCTTTTAATATTGCATTGTATAATGAATTCTAGGCAACGATCCAGCAAACATTGTAAAGATATTCCAGAACTAAATCGATTACCTTCAATGGCAGTAACTAAGCCATAAATATCACGGTCCTATTTCCTGCACTTTGGTAAAGGAGGATAAGAAAGTTATTTTTCTATTTCTAACCAAATCTACATATAATACTTAAGTACTTATATATAAGAAATCTCTCTCTCTCTCTCTCTCTCTCTCTCTCTCTCTCTCTCTCTCTCTCTACTATGGAGAAAAAATTTCAAATATAAGAAATAATTACCGCTTCAACATGGAATATATAAGGTAAAAATATCCTATTAAACAAGCCTATCTGAGACAAAGAAGTTTTTCTCTCCCATTCTCCGTACTAACCCCACTTGTCTTTTTTTCCCCTGAGTTCAAGCATGTTCCTCCGATAAATAATAAATTCGTCTAGACTGTGAGGCGCTAAAAGGCCAATTTCAGGTCGCATCAAAGGCCATTAACATACACATGCTGCGAAGGGTTGAGCACCTCGGTCGAACGCTTACGCCATCCACCATTAGAATGATCAGCAAAAATTCATGGGAAATTACCGGTGTAAAAAATGAAAGTAATCATAATTCATAATAGAGGATCAAATAAAGAAGAACACCTCAGTCAGTATGATTTTGACAATGAAATTATGAACAAGCAGTCACAAACGCAAACGTTTTTTTGTTTATAAATGAATGAATACAAAGAACGGGAATCATTAAATAATAAGTAGCTGGCCTTTTTTTTCCAGGCAGCCACGTATTGTACAAGTGTGTTGTGCGATGAGCTGCACAAATACGTAACTATGCGTGGTATTGTAAATGCATGATTAATTGGGGCTAGATAATAAACACACACAAACAAAAATAATATATAGATGCTCAAACACGAGCATATAAATGACAAGAAGAGTAAAATATGCAAGCACGTTCTCTGACGCTCGCATATTGGCATATCACACATGCAAATGGAACCGCAAATCGTGTAACTCCCAAGACGAGGAGTACCGGTAAAAGGTTCAGGTTTCTACACGATTCCTAAATGCATATGAATCTAAAAATTTACATGACAAAGATACCATTAAATCAGGAGGTAAAAATAATATCGAGTGAATAAGGAGATAATTTCCTATTAAGAAATACGTCCTCATGTCCTACAGATTCCAAAGCATTGGTATACAACTCCTCGGTTTCTTTATTCTAATTTCAGCTCAAAAGTAGATGAAACTAATCACATTTAGTGAACTCTCGATAAAAAATATATATATATCTTGTATGTATTTTTTTTCTAAAGGTTAAATATACAAATTCTAATATCTTAAGAAAAAAATACGTAGAAGTAAACATCCCTTAAAAATAAAATGCCTATACTACTTTTCTACAGGCATACAAATTATTATCATTATTATTATTACTACTATTGTTATTATTATTATTACTACTTGCTAAGCTAAAACCCTAGTTAGAAAAGCAGGATGCTATAAGCCCATGGGGTCCAGCAAGGAAAATAGCCTAGTGAGAAAAGGAAATAAGGAAATAAACTACAAAATATGTTTAAGAACAATAATACCATTAAAATGATTCTTTCATATATAAACTATAAAAACTTCAAAATAGCAAGAGCCTAAAAACTTCAAAATAACAAGAGGAAGAGAAACAAGATAGAATAGTGTGCCGAAGTGTACACTCAAGCATGAGATATCTACCCCAAGAAAGTAGAAGACCATGGTACATAGGCTATAGCACTTCCCAAGACTAGAGAATAATGGTTTGATTTTGGAGTGTCCTTCTCCTAGAAGAGCTACCTAACAGAGATAGATAATTTCTTCCACCCTTACCAAGAGGAAAGTAGCCACTGAACAATTACAGTGCAGTAGTTGACCTCTTGAGGGAAGAAGAATTGTTTGATAATTTCAGTGTTGTCAAGTGTATGAGGAAAAAGAAGAATGTGTCAAGAATAGGCCACGAATGTGTCGGCAAAGATGAAATGAGCCGTAATCAGAGAGAGGGATCCAATGTAGTACTATCTGACCAGTCAAAGGACCCAACAACTTTCTAGCGGTAGTATCTCAACGGGTGGCTGGTGCTTGACCAACCTACTATTAGAAAGGGTAAGCATTAAATGCAGATACTTTACCAACTATATCTAAATTGCGCCTATGTCCATAACTGAAGGCTTTGGCACTCTGGGTTTGAAGTTACCACATTGACAGTATGAGTATAAGGCTTTTAATCAGCTGTTTGGGTAGCTATGTCACTACTCAATTCTCTAGTCTGCAGTTTGAGGAGTTGCAAATTTTAAGCTAACAACCAAATTCTTTTATTGTAAGTAAGCCCTCCAATAAATAAATCAATCCATAAGGGTTACTCACAAAGAGCCATCAACCTAAGCTGGGGGTCCATAGGTTTCAATTTTACAGCAGTCGTAATTTTTCAGAGGTAATAGGTATCAAAGACTGTATAGTGATATACATCACTCTTAAATTTTCTGGCTAGAACGAGTAGTTTTCTTTACGGATCACCTTCGTGACATGGTACTATCACAAGCTCTAGGATTATCAATCTCCAATATAACCATTATATATAAACAGTAAACACACAGACACACACACACACACACACACATATATATATATATATATATATATATATATATATATATATATATATATATATATTTACTATTATCATTATTACTAGCTAAGCTACAACCCTAGCTGAAACAGCAATATGCTATAAGCCCAAGGGCTCCAATAAGGAAAAAAACCCAGTGAGGAAAGGAAATAAATAAACAATATGATAATTAATAAATTAAAATAAAATATTTAAAAAACGGTAACTTCATCAAAACAGATATTTCATATAGAAGCTATTAAAAGTCTTATGTCAGCCTGTTCAACATAAAAAAAATTTGCTGCAACTTTCAACTTTAGAAGTCCTAGCGATTCAACAACCCGATTAGGAAGATCATTCCACAACTTGGTCATAGATGGAATAAACTTCTAGAATACTGTGTAGTATTGAGCCTCATGATGGAGAAGGCCTGACTATTAAAATTACCTTCATGCCTAGTATCAGGAACAGGATGGAACTGACCGGGAAGATCTGAATGAAAAGGATGATCAAAATTATGAAAAAAAACTTATGCAACATGCACAACGAACTAATTGAACGACGGTGCTAGAGATTGATATCTAGATCAGGAATAAGAAATTCAACAGACCGTAAGTTCCTCTCAAACAAATTAAGATGAGAATCAGCAGCTGAAGACCAAACAGGAGAACAATACTCGAAACAAGGTAGAATGAACGAGTTAAAACACTTTTTCAGAATAGATTGATCACCGAAAGTCTGAATACTTTGTCAGTATGACAATTTTTTGTGCAATCGAAGAAGACACAGGACTAATGTGTTTCTCAAAAGTAAATTTGCTGACGAGAATCACACCTATAATTTTAAAAGTCATACAGAAAATTTAAAAGACATTATCAATGCCGAGATCTGGATGTTGAGGAGCCACTGTCCTTGACCTACTTACAATCATACTTTGAATTTTGTTAGGGTTCAACTTCATGCCCCATGATTTGCGTCATGCACTAATTTTAGCAAGATCTCTATTAAGAGATTCAGCAACCCCAGATCTACATTCAGGAGATGGAATTGATGCAGAGCGTAGCATCATCTGCAGACGCTATAAGCTTGTTTTCAAGGCCAAACCACAGGTCACTTGTATATAGTATGAAAATTAATGGGCCAAGCACACGACCCTGAGGAACACCAGATAGCCCATTCCTATACTCATTATGGTGCCCATCAACATCAACTCTTTATCATCTATTTCTTAAAAAATCGATAATGATGCTAAGAAACGACCCACGTGGATACGATGGAATAACTGCCAGGATGATTTTGGCCAAAAATGAAGCGACTTACAGAATACTTACAAGATTATTTGGTATAATATGGCATGAAGAGCCAAAGCCTGATGAAGGGGAGCTAGGAGAGATTGCAATAATCACAGACACATCACATTTACGTCAGT
>NC_090751.1:56226110-56248610 GCF_036898095.1 Palaemon carinicauda
TTTATGGAACATTTATTAAAGGTGCATACTTCTTAAACATTTCCCACAGGTGAACAATGTTTTATCTTTGCGGTTTTTAAGTGTTACACATTAAATATGATTCTTCCTTATACTTAGCCAAGCATTTAGTTGGTCTGGTTTTTTTTTTTTTTTTTTTTAAACAATAATAACAGTAACAATCTCATGCAAATCAGTTGTTTGCAGAAGTATATTAAAAAAGAAAACTATTGCACCTCTGTAAGACCTATCGAGGTGCAATACATTAAAAGACTAACCCCCGGGGTGTTTGATCCTTAAAATGTTATATAAGTGATCTCTTAGAGGGCATCCATCCATCAGTCTTTAAAGTGACCCGCACATCATTCCTACGTCAGATAGGAGTCGATCGCTCATGACACCCCACACGGGAATAGGAAGACAAATGTGACGAAGGATGACACATCTGAATCCGTCTAACACCCTGCTACCACCCACCCTCTAGCACCTAAAGAAAGAGGTGGGCCCTGCCAAATCGCCAACCATGATCAGCGCTGCGTTATCCTCCCGAAGATGCCTTTTGAGCAGTTGTCACGTTCGCCTGGAAGTCCTTTGGCAGCGTTGTCAGTCACCCTTAAGAGCCACTTATCTGGTATTGGACGACAGCGATCTTCTAGTTTACACCTGCGTTCTAACCTAAACCACATCGCGACCGTCCTGACGTTTCGGCTTAATGTATTACATTTTTAAGAACGCGGATTTTTGGGGAGAGGACGTGACTGGAATATGTGAACACCAATTGTGAGCAGTAAAATGTGTGCGTGTTTGTGTGAATTAGGAGAAAACGCCCTTCGCCCATGGGTTTAGTGGTAAAAAAAAACGTTGCTTAATGTCTCGAGGCTTGATTTATCACCCATGGAAATACTAATTCTTAAGAAGGTTGGAAGGAGGGAGATAAGAGCTACTAGTCTTAGAGTTGATGGGGAGGAAGGAGCAATTCTATTGAGAAATGATATTATATCAACAGATAATTCAAGTCGTTGGATACATCTCGTTGAACTTAACAGCTTTAACAATTATAACGCGGAAAAACAATGGAAACATCCGTCATTCAAAGAAAACATAAGTGTTTACTTTTTCTTTTCGTTTATCACACCATCACCATCTCCTACGCCTCGGTTAGATTTCGCCAGTCGTCTCTATCTTGAGCTTTTAAATCAATATTTCTCTACTCATCATCTCCCACTTCCCTCTTCATAGTCCTCACCAATGTAGGCCTGGGTCTTCCAACTCTTCTAGTGCCTTGTGGAGCCCAGCTGAACGTTTGGTGAACTGATCTCTCTTGACGAGTGTGAAGAGCAAGACCAAACCATTTCAATCTACCCCTCACCATGATCTCATCCACATATTGCGCTCGAGAAAGCGCTTTTATAGTTTCCTTCTTAATCCTGTCCTACCATTAAACCTCAATATTCTTCGGAGGACTTTGTTCTCAAATCTACAAAATCTGTTAGATATTGTTTCATACTCATACCACGACTCGTGTCCATACAGTAACACCGATCTTACTAAACTGATAAATAGCCTGATTTTTATGTTATTTCCGGCGATTTGATTTCCAAAATTTAACAAAGCAAGCCATTGTCTGATTTGTTTTTTTCAATAGTTTATTAATCTCTTAATTCTAAAGATCCTGTATTAGAGATCATAGTTCCTAAATATTTAAATGATTCTACCTCATTAATCCTTTCTCCTTCCAATGATATTTCATCTTCTATTGCATATTCAGTTCTCATCATCTCTGTCTTTCTTCTATTTATCTTGAGCCCAATCTCATGAGATATTTCATGCATACTGGTAAGCAAGCTTTGCAAGTCCTGTTGTGTTTTGCTGATAATGACAGCGTCATCAGCATACTCTAGGTCATCTTAATTTCCTGTTACCAATCCAGTCCAATCCTTCTTCAGCATCCCAAATGTTCTATACATCACAAAATCCATGTGTAGGATAAACAACATAGGTGACAACACATTCCCTTGGAGTACTCCACTGTTCACTGGAAAATCATTTGATATAGCTCCATTAACATTAATTTTGCACTTGCTATGCTCATGAACAGAATTAATCAAATTTATATATTTAAGAGGAACTCCATAATAACGCAGGACTCTCCACAAAATTGGCAGGTACACACTATCAAAGGCTTTTTCATAGTCCACAAATGCCATCAAAAGTGGATTTCTATGTTCTGCATATTGCTGTATCACATGTTTTGAAATGAAATCAATACAAATTCTACTTTTTCTAAATCCTGCTTGTTTATATCTCATCAGTATTTCTCTCTAGTCTCTTTAGATTGAGCATACTAATATATTATTATGACAACTGACAAAAGTGTGATGCCTCTGTAATTATTACAATCAGGCAGGTCTCTCTTATTTGCCATTTTCACCAACACTCCTAGCTCCCATTTATCAGGTTTTGCCTCTTCACGCCCCATTCTACAAAATAATCTTGTAAGTATTCTGGGAGTCGATTCATTATCTGCTAGTATCATCTCAGCAGTTATTCCACCGTATCCAGGGGCTTTCCATCTCTTTAGTTTTTTAATGATGGCCTCGACTTCAAACAAACTTAATTCACTCATGGGCACATCAAGGTCTTCCTTAGCTTCAAGTATATCAATCAAATTATTCTCTCCATATCTCCTATTCATGACCTTACTAAAGTGTTCCATCCAACGATGCTTTTCTTCGTCATCTGCTATTATAACAGGTCCATCTCTCTTTTTGATGGGTACACGCTTCCTCTTCATTGCCCCAGTAGAGATTTCGTTAATAATTCTAAGATCCATTCTTTTGTTTATAAAAAGAAAAAATTTCTATAATCCCCGTTGCACGTACAATACCTAAAAAGGAGAATAGATGAAGAACAGCGTCAATTTGTAATTATTCATGGAAAATGATACTATGCAACAACCAACATGTTTTCTCATTAGGCATGGCTATGAGCGGTTACTTCTTTCTGGTAGCATAATGCTTTATAAACCTTATACAAAAGAAAGGGAAAAAATCCCACTCCTCTTTCTTTCCCATCTTCATCATCTCTTCTTTTGAACAATCAAATAAGAAAGAAGACTTGGATAGAGACCAGATAAGATCCCCAAACAGACGAAAGAGGCATCATATTCGAAAGAGCACCAAGACCAAGACCGGGATAGCGTGCACCGACGTCCCATAAAAATACAAGAGGTAGAAGATTCACGCGATGAACCACCGATTCGTAATAGGATCTCTTAGGGGAGACAATCTGGACGATCCACCGAGAAAGGATTGACCAGGAGAAGGAATAAACTAGCGCAGGCATAAACAACAACTTGACCAAATTTCAAAAAAAGGAAGAAAATCAACTTATGTACTCATATGTCAAAGGTAATTTTAATTCCTACAATCGAATTCGGTGCGGAAGTTTAAAAAGAATTTCCATTTTTCTTGGTAAGCGATACCTCTGACAATTAAAGGCACAGACATACCCATATAATATATATATATATATATATATATATATATATATATATATATATATATATATATATATATATATATATATATATATACACACATACTGTGTACGCGACCTGTCATAATTTTCACACACACACCCCTCTCATCAGGATGTGACTACTCCTCTCCCCAGAGCGAGTAGTTATACGTCTGGTAATGCCGCTGAGCTTGACTCGATATACATATATACTGTGTGTATATATATATATATATATATATATATATATATATATATATATATATATATATATATATATATAAATTTATATATATATATATATATATATATATATATATATACTGTATATATAGATATATATAGCCAAACACCCAGACACTTTTTCTTTATATATAGAAGATTGCTTCTGACAATTATGCATACAAACACGCGCACGCACACACACACACACAAACACACACACACACACACACACACATATATATATATATATATATATATATATATATATACATACACACACACAAACATCACGTTGTGACATTAACACTAGAAAATCATTGGATTTTTTCACTGGCCAGATATTACTACATTGGATCCCTCTCTCTGATTACTGGTCATTTTTCCTTTGCCTTAACATACACCAAATAGTCCGGCCTATTCTTTCCACATTTTCCTCTGTCCTCATATACCTGACAACACTGAGATTACCAAACAATTCTTCGCTCATGGGGTTAACTACTACACTGTAATTGTTCAGTGGCTACTTTCCATTTGGTAAGAGTAGAAGAGACACTTTAGCTATAAGCAAATCTTCTAAGAGAAAGACACTCCAAAACCAAACCATTGTTCTCTTGTTCTCTTGTCTTTGGTAGTGCATAGCCTCTGTACCATAATATTCCACTGTATTGGATTAGAATTCTCTTGCTTGAGGATACACTCGGGCACACTATTCTGTCTTATTTCTTTTGATTTTGTTCTTTTTTTTGAAGTTTTTATAGTCTATATATGAAAGATTTATTTTCATGTTACTGTTCATAAAATATTCTATTTTAATTGTTCATTTCTTCTCTTGTAGTTTATTTGTTTCTATTTTCCTTTCCTCGCTGGGCTATTTTCCATGTTGGAAATCTTGGGCTTATAGCATCCTGTTTTTCCAACTAGGTTTGTAGCCTACCCCGTAATACTAATACTATTAATACTAATAAAGAGAAATTGCCTGACACTATATATATATATATATATATATATATATATATATATATATATACATATACTGTGTGTATATATATATATATATATATATATATATATATATATATATATATACACATATACTGTGTGTATATATATATATATATATATATATATATATATATATATATTTATATATATGTGTGTGTGTTTGTGTGTGTGTGTGTGTGCGTCACGCTGAGCAACACTGCGAAACTTATGACTGTTTGGTTTTTCCGTCCATCTTGTAGGGGGAGAGGGAGAAGTCATACCCTGGTGAGAGAGGTTACCCTGGTGAGAGGGGTTACCCCGAGAGGTACACTCCCAAACCACCATTTTCAGATATTGCCGAAACTGCCGTGATATAGTCGGAGATGGGGAGGGGGTGCGAAGGGTTGAATCCATGTGCGTGTGCGTATATCTATCTAAATAAGGCGTCCTTTTTGATGGGTCGCGTAAACTAGTATACATATATAATCTTCTTCACTTGCTTTTCAATATAACGAAGGAAAATTATGCAAAGAGCCAAGGACCACCTTGGTCAATAAAAATGTAAACTTATCAATTACCATAGTAACAGTCCCAGCTACATGCGAAAAGGGTGATCGATAACCTAATGCTGGACACACAACAGAATAATAGACTTTAATAAACTAGAATGCAAAAGTAACTCTCTTGAGATCCATGTTTTAAGAGCAATTTGCAATTCATATGTTTATTCTTGAAGCTAACTAATAGTCACAGAGACATCATCTAATAGTTTGAAAAATGCGAATCTTACATATTATTTGAACCAGCCAGCAACCTAATAGATTACAAATATATATATATATATATATATATATATATATATATATATATATATATATATATATATATATATATGTATGTATATATATATATATATATATATATATATATATATATATATATATATATATATATATATACGCACATACACACACGTGAGTGCTGGTGCATACATATATATATTTTATTTTTTTTCTACATTTTACAACTCGGACAACAATATAAAAAATTATCATGGTCTTCAGGTAAGCGACAAATCTCCAAACAAACGAAGCATAGCCTCGAAGTCACAATCTTAAGATCAAACTGCCGGTGGCCGGGAATCGAAACCTTTAGCCTACCGACCACCTGGGTAGATAGGTACACGTCATAGGCCAAGAAAATTATAACATTACCGCTACATAACTACCTACAAACCATACAGGAGAGAGAGAGAGAGAGAGAGAGAGAGAGAGAGAGAGAGAGAGAGAGAGAGAGAGAGAGAGAGATCTAGAACTCTATCACTGAACAAATTTTGTACGAAATCGATATGGTTTGAAAAATAATTTGCTCTAGAGTAAAAGAACTTTTTACAAATAATCTAAGGTAATTAGAATAACATTCACAAGGAAAAACGAATGTATGTTCAATTATATCTTTTTCTTTTTGTCCGTAAAAAAAAATCTAACATGTGAAACAAAAAGCAAAATAAATTACAACTTTAACCTGCTTTTATAGTATTAAAATGTAAAATCTAGCCCCAAATACCAACCCAAATCAAGTCTCCCAAGTCTTCTTAAACCCACCCAGATCTCCCATCACATGCCCTCACCTTCTCATTCCAACCTATAACACCCCACCCGCTGCCCACCTCCACACTATCCCCATCACTCCTACACCACCACCGAGGATGAATGTGGGTCCATGTGGGGCGTAGCAAACACCTTTAATTGGACTTTAATGGCACATGAGAGAGAGTGATGATCCCCCTGATTAGGGCTCGATGATCAGAATTTGGGGTCTGGATTGAGTTCCAATGCTCACGGAGGGCCATTCGAGGTTGGTCACTTTTCAGGTCCTAATGTCTCTAATAACAGCACGATGGAGCTCGCAATAACAGGATGAGAAAACAATATTTTAGAGGAGAGTAATTGTCTCTCTTTCACGTGAGCCAGTCGAAGAAAGAAACGGAGAGCAGGGATTAAAACATTCCCCATTGAGAGATTAAAAAAAGTTGATCCTTCCATTAAAAATAATATAGTGGTCACGTCCAATCCATTTCTAAACTTCTCTGCCCCTCCCAAACCTTGCCCAATATTTTCGTCTACTGATGAATTACAACTACCCAGATTACTATCAGAGTTCAATACAGTGTTTCATTCCTCTAATCTTCGGTCTTGATTTCATTTTGATATCTGATACATACACACACAGATTCGCGCCAGTTGAGCAACACAGAAAAAAAAAATTTGATCATTATTTCTGTAACCTGATTTCTATCAATCTATTATGCAAAAGAATGGTCAATGGTTAAAAGAAAAGATATTAACCGCTACTTACTTATATGATGACCAATTGATGATTTGGAATATTTTAAATCCTTATAATTCAATCTATAAAATTAAATAAGCCTTCTACTATATTATTAATTAACATAATTCCACTAAATTATCTACCTTTTAATTAGAGTTTGACAGAAAAATTACAAATACTACAAGATACAATAGAAACAAAAAAATCATTTAATAGACGCTGTATAAAATTCTAAAATCGTCCAGCTGATATCAGATGCTGACTAATTTTCCCTCCTATAACAACATTCAATCTCAAAAACATTTCAGCGTGAAACTCGGCCGACTGAAATTGCTTCTAACACTTCTCTCCTACCAAGATACTTCAATGCAGAGAACCACAACAGCTAAAGTCAAATTATCGAGAACAGTGAGGACTGCATGTAAAACAAGGGCACATTGCTGTCTAGTCTATACTTGTGTACGCGACCCGTCAAAAATGCTGGCTAAATATTTAGATGGATATGCACACACACATTCAACCCTTCCCATCCCTCCCCTTTCTTAACTACCTCTTAGGATATCCCCTCTCACTAGGAAATGACTTGACTACTACTCCCCCTTAACCAAGGGACAAGGAGAGACTGAGTAGTCATACGTTTGGCAATGCCACTCTGCGTCATGATCAATGAGCAATGGAAGTGATAAAAACCGTCTTTGGTTTCTAAAGTATATTTGAAACGACTTTGCTCAAAAAAAATATCAATATCGTCAAAGTTCAATACATTTTCAACAAGTGTTATAAATGAGAAATACTGAACTGACTAAACAATACTCGAGAAGAAACTTTGTCTACACTATTCATTACCACGACCGCAAATGATGGTGTATGTATGTATGTATGTATGTATGTATGTATATATATATACACAACCATATATATATACATATATAAACATATGTATATATACATACATATGTATATATATATATACATATATATACATGTAGATTTATACATACATATAAATATACATATATATGTATATATGCATACATACACAAATATATATACATACATATATATATATATATATATATATATATATATATATATATATATATATGCACTGTCCTTCGCGGTCGTGGTAATGAATAATGTCGATCCAATATATATGTGTGTATATATAAATATAATATATATATATATATATATATATATATACTGTATATATATACATATATATATATATATATATGTAATACATATAATATATATATAATATATGATATATAATATATATATTATATATATATTGTATATATATATATATATATATTATATATATATGCAATATATACTGTGTATATACATATATATATGCATATATATATATATATATATAATATATATATATACAGTATATATATATATATATATATATATATATATCTATATATATATATATATATATATATCTATATATATATATATATATATATATATGTGTGTGTGTGTGTGTGTGTGTGTGTATTTCAAGGGAGTTCGAGTGGTGCGCATTAAAATTAATGCAAAAATAGGGATGGGTATTAAAGGATTTACGTTAAAACAGTTTCTCAGACCTTCACAGACCATAGTGGGTTGTCACATTCGCACCTACATAGAAAAAAACATCCATATTTGGGAAGTGTTAAGACTTGTTAACTTCCTCTTACCCTGAAATCCTGGAGCAAGTGGGAGCCCCTCGAGTATATATGTTCCTGCCAAGGGAGCAACAGCAACATCTACTTAACGAACAGGATTAAGGGATGGCCAGGCGCTTCGGACTGTGTTCTTACAAGGGCATTACAAGAAAAGAGAGAAACTTTATGCATAGCGGTGACACTCCAGGGGTCACGGTTCTTCACAGAAATGAAATCCTAGAGGGTGCAAAGCACACGTTCTAATTTCGGGACATTTTAGTATGGATAACGGTGTAGTGAATTTATTTGACAGTAACTGAAATGAGATTACAAAAAATCATTTACCTCCATTGCTATAAAATTATCCCAGTTTATATTGACAGACTTGAACAATTCTTGTTATACAAAATACTTTGCCTATTAAATAATTTCTCATTTCTATAATTACAATATTTCCCGTTACGGCTATAATTAAAACTATTATCCCTAATTTTTACAATTACCGTGTCACTACTATGATGAAATTTAAAGGAAAGAAAGTTAACGTAATTTCATTTACAATATCAGCAAAATACTCCATGCATATTGATACATTTCTTATTGACGGTGTCATAATTCTCAAATCACGTTAAACGCGGACTGAATATTATGACTCTTTAAGATACTCGATTGTATTAAATCTAACTTATTTTTTCCTCTTAATGGCAAAATTCGAGTGCGTATATATATATATATATATATATATATATATATATATGTGTGTGTGTGTGTGTATATATAATATACATACATACATACATATATATATATATATATATGTATATATATATGTATATATATATATATATATATATATATATATATATGTGTGTGTATATATATATATATATATATATATATATATATATATGTGTGTGTGTATATATATATATATATATATATATATATATATATATATATATATATATATATATATATATATATATAAACATAAAATAGTTGTTTGTTAAAAAAAACGATACATGGTTTGATGAGAAAATTGCCTGGAACGATGGTTGATCCCTTTATCATAATAGCTAGTTCTGGACATTTCTTTCTTTTTTTTCTTTAATTATTAGGCTACACGTTAGCAACTGCTAATGATAACTAATCCAGACTCTGAACGAAGAGGGAAATTGATCATCCGTTCTTCTGTCTCCAGAATAGAATTCCAAAATCAGTTATACGACCCAAGTCCCGTGATACTCATTTGATCAAGCTGGTCTCCACTCGGGCATCATTGAACATAAGTAGCCTACTTTACAAACTCTGTTTTCAGGATACCTATGATCTCTTCATGACATGTACAAAAACGAACACCAATCACGATCCCCATACACAGTTTTATACACACGTTTACAGCCACACAAATTATATATATATATATATATATATATATATATATATATATATGTGTGTGTGTGTGTGTATATATATATATATACATATATATATATATATATATATATATATATATATATACACACACACACACACAAACAACAAATGCAGCCGTTTCTAGTCCACTACGGGACAAAACCTTCAGACATATCAATTTATGTCTGGGGTTTGGCCAATTTTCAATACCACACTGACCAGTGCAGATTGGTGATGGTGAGAGATTTTCGACTGATCGCTCACAGCAAGCCCTGACTAGTACAGCTCTACTGGTCATGGCGAAACGCAAAGCCTATTGATATCCATAACATGCAATGATACAAAACGCTAATATCGATTTATCTGCTCATGAGAGCCAAGAAAAATGGAGCCTTTAGTAACGATAAAATATGGTATTTGTTAATTTGGGAAGGCATTTTTTTTTTGTATCCTTCTAAGAAACATTGCCATTTAATATCCCCCACCCCCACCCTCTCCCAAAGAGTGAGCTCACCAACATACGGTCACACACGACCCCTTCCATGCCCCCTTAGCAAACATCCTTTCCTCCTCCTCCTCCTTTTTGCTGCAAAAAGCATCGCCAAGGGAGGTCAAGAGATCATACGTGTGGGTCAGCAAATGAGGGTCTGATTTCTGGTCTCTCGCGTCCGTCTGTCTGCTTGTCTGTCGCCTTATCTGATTTATATAAATGCGGCAAACAACCTTGTGTCTTGCCAGGTAGATTTACTGACCTTCTGTACTAAGGAGGGCCGATTTATATGACTGGATTTTATATACTTGTCCCTGGTTGTCATACCTATGTTCAATGAGGAGACATCCGGGAGACAGCATTTACGTCAAACTTTTACATTTTCAGCCGTTATTGGAAATCAGTACAAATCGCTTCTTTTGTACTTATTTGCACATTTTTATTTTCCAGTAAGGATTAAGTTAAGGATTCGTGAAAAGTATATTAAAAAATTAGTATTTGACATATTTTGGACAAGCTAATCTGAATTTTGTTTATTAAAATATAAGACATCTAAAAGATTAAAAGGAGAATAAGATTAACAAATAGCATACAAAATTGAAAAATACAATTTCTGCATATAAATATCAGAAAAGATTTTTTTACGAACCTAGACATATAAAAAAGACGGAGAAGGGGTTACACAAAACCTTATTTGTAAAATTACGAAATGCATTACTTTTCCCTTCCCCCTTCCACAACTACCCCTCTCCATTTACGTGTTGCCCCGAGCATGACTTTACAGAAATATGTCGGGGTCACCCCCTCCCAGGAGTTACGGATATATGTTTACTTTGTCTCAGATGTTCGTAAGGCCTCCTCTCCCGTGACTCCCACCCCACCCTCCCCTTCAGATTTAGCCATTAGGACCAGGCGGGGAGGGGACCGGATTCTCCCTAGGAAATGAACCATAAAAGAATTGGATTTCATCCTCATGTTATTTTGTAATCGAGCGGCTGATTAGAGATAATGGGTCTACACATGCATGTGTAGGGTGTGCGAATGCGGTTGTTTGGGTTTTGTTGGTGTGCGTTTATGCATCTTTAAGTATCTGGAAGGGCCAATGTCTTGATAGCACGATTTCTTCTCAAGATGTTGAAAAATATTTTATATTCTTAAATAAAAGGATAAAAAAGGAAAAAGTGTTTCAAATACCACAATTTTTTATGAATAGGAAATGCAATATCACTAAAAGAAAAAAAAATCGATGTTATACTTAAGAACGCTAGATAATTATATTACTTTTTCAACGAGTAACGCGAATATCTCACTTCAAGTTTAAGGGTAGAACTTCTGGTGGTAATTTAAAAATAGAACAAATGCAAATTTAACCAATTGTTGTTTAAAAATATTTTGCTAACGGTATCTTTGAGCCGCTCTGTTGTACATGCCGAGTGCCTTAAACAGTAAAGATTCAAGAAAAAAACAATTCCTATGTTACGTTTATGGTAGTATAATTTTCATAGTAAATATGAAAGGCATATAACCCTTGTATTTAAAAACATTGATTTGTATCCCCTAAATAAAAGAAATTTGCTTTTAAAAATCGATCTCTCAATGACAACATAATATAAACCCAATTAATTTCGAAAAATCAAACACTTCATTAAAGAAAGTTTCATAAAATGGTACATGAAATGTAAGAAAGGTTAAAACAAAGAATCCAAGGCCGACTAAATCCTTACATTGCTTTTGAATTTATAAAATAATCTGATAAGCTTCATGCTTCAATTTTCTTTCAGATCACTGAAATGTTACCAAATAGTTCTTTGTGGAATTTAAAATGTAACAAGTATATTCAATTATCTCACTATTTCATGATGGTGTTGGATACAAAAAATGAATCAAATAATTCTTAAATCATAATTTTCAAAAAAATCTCAATACTACAGTATGCAAAATCTTTGTATCAAGTATGAATACCCTCAAATAAAAAAATCTTACTAGAATAAAAGATTCTTAAAGAAAATTAAATTAAGAGGTTAAGACAGTTTTTAAACCATAAATTGAAATTGCGTTAGAGAGTAAAATTTACTGTTGGTCAACAAGGTTTTAATAAATAGAATAAGCAGCTTTGATTCAATTCTGAAATAAGTCAATATTAATTATTGATGTCCCTTTTCACAAAACTGAATTGGGATGAAAATATTCAAAATAAGCTATGACAATTTTATCAAAAAGACATTCAAACGAGGAAATCATATGAAAATTAATAAACGGTCCCACAAAACTTATCTGAACGCATATATGAAAAAATTATTACAGACAGCATTAAATACATTTTCAATAAGAAAAATTCAGTCACGTATACTTCTGCACTTGGAAACAACAAACCCATTAAAAACAATATTTAAAAAAATAATTGCGTAAATGATGTAATCAATTGCATAAAGTCTGCAAAATATTAATGCACATTCCAGACCAAAGCAAAACATATCCAGAACACGAAACCATTTAACTTAAATGACAATACTGTATATTCATGGTTTGAAAAAATCAGGATAGATTAGCAATCCCTTATTATAAAATAAACCACTAAATCACAGTAAACACAGAGATCATTAGGTATAGAATTTTTAAAATGAAAATAACTTGCTAGTTATAAAACACTTTAATGTTTTCAAATGTAAGTTAGGTCATAGGGGAAAGAAAGACATAACATGTAGTCTAAAACTTAATTTACATTACTCAATAAAAAGATGTATACTACTTATAAGAGAACCTGGAAAGATAAATATAAAGAAATATAAATAAATAAATAAATATATATAATAAATAAATATATATATATAATATACATATATATATATATATATATATATATATATATATATATATATATATATATATATATATATATATATACACACACCCCAAATGGTGAATAATTGACTTGTGTCAGTGCAACTTGATTGGCAAAATACATCTCAGTAAGTCCTACAAAACGAAACAGTCACGATATGGTACAAATAATCCAAATTCAAAACTTATGGCCAACTAATAAGTTATGGACAGTGAACACTGCCCTGAAAATTTTAGGAAAATTGATTTGTGTAAAAATAAATACATAAAATGGATTCGAATTTCAGTTGTTACGAAAACAAACGGTTTAAATAATTCTTAAATACTTTCCCTTATAAAAAGACGCTTGAAATATTCAACTAAGGGAAACTAATCTATCTTGAAATATAATTATGTTACAATTAAGCATATTAAGAAATTATCAGGAAGTATGCAAATAGCCTCAACGTAAGGTGAAATGGCCAGGTGAAAAGGGAGACCACACAGGCTTTATTCCTCTTGATAATGACTTATCTTAAAGATATCAAATACTCCCTCGTAAACCTGAGATAACAATTCTCCACAAAGAGAGAGAGAGAGAGAGAGAGAGAGAGAGAGAGAGAGAGAGAGAGAGAGAGAGAGAGAGAGAGAGAGAGAGAATTAATATCCCACTGAAAAGCAACCTTTACACACATTATATGAATATATATATATATATATATATATATATATATATATATATATATATATATATATATATATATATATATATATACCAGTATATATATACACACATATATATATATATATACACACACACATATATATATATATATATATATATATATATATATATATATATATATATATATATATATATATATATCATCCTCCTAAGCCTATTGACGCAAAGGGCCTCGGTTAGATTTCGCCAGTCGTCTCTATCTTCAGCTTTTAATTCAACACTTCCCCATTCCCCATCTCCTACTTGACGCTTCATAGTCCTCAGCCATATAGGCCTGGGTCTTCCAACTCTTCTAGTGCCTTGTGGAGCCTACATGAACGTTTGGAGAACTAATCTCTCTTGAGGAGTGCGAAAAGCATGCCCAAACCATCTCCATCTACCCTTCATCATGATCTCATCCACATATGGCACTCGAGTAATCTCTCTTATAGTTTCATTTCTAATCATTTCCGACCATTTAACTTCCAATATCCTTCTGAGGGCTTTGTTCTCAAATCTGCTAAATCTATTGGGGATTGTTTCATTGTCATACCATGACTCATGTCCATGCAGTAACATCGATTTTACTAAACTGACATTTATGTAATTTCAGGCGATTTCATTTCCAAATTTTACTTAATCTAGCCATTGTCTGATTTTCTTTTTTTAATCTTTCACTAAACTCTAATTCTAAAGACCCTGTATTGGAGATCATAGTTCCTAAATACTTAAATGATTCTACCTCATTAATCCTTTCTCCTTCCAATGTTATTTCATCTTCCATTGCATACTCCGTTCTCATCATCTCTTTCTTTTATTTATCTTCAGCCAACCTCGTGTGATATTTCATGCATTTTGGTAAGCAAGCATTGCAATTACTGTAGGGTTCTGCTTACAAGGAGAGCATCATCAGTATACTCTAGTTCTGCTAAATTCCTATCACCAATCCAGTCCAATCCTTCTTCACCTTCTCCGACTGTTCTACGCATTACAAATGCCAAAATAGAGGAGGATAAACAACATAGGTGACAACACCTTTGTTTTTTCTCACAGTGATTCAATAATGACACTTGCAATATACAGTATACAAAACCACAAGGAAAAGAATAGAAAATCATTATTAAATCTAAAACCAGAATTATTGTAAACAAACATATTGGCAGATTATAATATCAAATTATCATCAGAAGCATAACAATCACTATTCTATTATTCGATATACTTCATTTGTGTATAACACTAATTGTAAACGCAGGGATGTCTCATGCAGGGAAAATTTCACTCAGGGAAATTTCACCTTTTCCCCGCGCAACTTTGAATGACTATTCGTGGTAAATCCAAAATTTGTAATTAAATTTCGGTCACTGATAGAGGCATACACATTATAAAATAATAAGAAAATTAAAATGAGGAAGTTTTAGTCAGAAACAATAATTTTGGGGACACCTTTTATATGTTAGTAACAAAGAAAACAAAGAACCATTCACCCATCTCCCGCCATACCCCTGCTCAAGCGCTTGGGAAAGCGACAGGTTGTTCTTGAGCGCAGGGTAGTGATAGAGAGCAGACGTGTTTTGGTGAGAATTGACATCGACGACTTTAAGATGGAATTATAATATAAGGTAAGAAAGCACATTGTTCTTAGAGTTAGAGACAAAAAAAGGGTTTTCAGGGTTGCTGTTTAAATAACAATAGCTTAAGGGATGTTAATAATGAAATATAGAAACATGAGATAAAATGAGGGGTTTGTCCTAACGGTCCCGTACCCTCGGCAGGAACATACCCAGGGGCCCATTTAGGGGAGAGAGGTGGACGGTCTTTACGGTGGACACAAACAAAATTGTAAGTAAGAGATGTTATCAAGAGGTCTTTTATAATTTAAGGAGGGAAAATAGAGTTCGTAAGGGATTAAGCTAGATAGAATATGCCACACATCGAATAACTATTTAGTGAAATTCTCTCATGACTTAATGATGTCTATTATTGCTTAGTGCTTATTTCTATAGAGTTGATATAGCAGAACCAAGGGATTCACCCACCTAGTATTACGAATTTTGTAATCAAGTCATTATACTAGAGGCCTTTATTGGAAATATTGATAAAAATGTGTAACATGCAAGAAATAGAATACAAAGGAATCACAATTAACGAGATATAGCAATAGAGGTTTCCAATAATGTTGTTTGAAATGTGTAGAGAATAGGGTTTTCTTTAAATATGTTTTTTATTAATCATTATGATTTTACTTTTGTTGATTTCTTTTTTTTTTAATTTCTTATTTTTTATATGTTTAGTTTTTATTAATTGAAGAATTGTCCATATGAATTTCTCATTGTATGTAATTTTTCCAGTGACACGTCACAAATAAAAAACCAAAAATGTCGACGAGTACTAAATAACCCAGCCACGAAGACCCCCTCACCCTATACTAATGTAAGACCTAGAAGTAAAATCGTATAGCCCTTTTCATAATTTTTAAATTGCTACAAAATTACCCAATCAAAATCAGCATAAACAAATTAATTACTTGCAAATCACCAGTAACTAAATGAGTTAAAAAAACAATTTGGTAAACAAATGAGTAAATTAAAATATAAACAAGTGAGTGAATGGACATAAAAACAAGTGAATAAATGAATAAACAAACAATAGCTTTTGTATATTTCATGAAGATATCATAGGTATCCGGGAAACAGTAGAGTTTGTAAAGTACTTATCTTCAATGATGCCCTGAGTGCTGACCTGCTTAACTAAACGATTATCAAGGAACTAGGTTTACTTAACTGATAAAAAAAAAACGCCCAAATTAGTTCTTAAGAAAAGGGGAGACCATCCTTTTATTGCGCCCTCTCTCTCTCTCTCTCTCTCTCTCTCTCTCTCTCTCTCTCTCTCTCTCTCTCTCTCTCTCTCTCTCTCTCTCTCTCTCTCTCTCAGAGCAACAGAAAAAAAAATTATGGGAATATCACTAAGAGACAGAAAAAGAGCAGCATACAGTAGATATGAGGGTGAACTAAAGTAAAGGATATTCTAATATATGTAAGAAAAAGAAATGGACATGGGCAAGACATATGAGAATGACAAATAATAGACGGACATTAAGAATAATAATACGGGTACAAAACAGTACTACATTGGGTCCCTTTCTCTGGTTAGGGCTCATTTTTACTTTGCCTACACATACAACGATTAGTCTGGCCTATTCTTTCTACATTCTCCTCTGTCCCGATACACCTGACAACACTGAGATTGCCAAACAATTCTTCTTCGCTCAAGGGGTTAACTGCATTGTAATGTTTCAGTAGTTACTTTCCTTTTAGTAAGGGTAGAAGAAACTCTTTAGCTATGGTAAGCAGCTCTTCTAGAAGGATGCTCCAAAACCAAACAATTCTTCCCTAGTCTTGGGTAGTGCCATAGCTTCCGTACGGAGTTACTGTCTTGAGGTAGTTCTCTTGCTTAAGGGTACACTCGGGCACACTTTGCTATATAATTTCTCTTCCTCTTGATTTTCGAAGCTTTTATAGTGTATATAGTGTATATATGAATGATTTATTTCAATGTTGTCACTGTTCTTAAAATACTTTATTTCAAGAGTTCATCACTTCTCTTGTAGTATATTTGTTTCCTTATTTCCTTTCCTCACTGTGCTATTTTTCCCTGATGGACCCCTTGGGTTTACATAATAATAATAATAATAATAATAATAATAATAATAATAATAATAATAATAATAATAATAGGGATTGCCAAAGAAGCAGGAAGGAAGAGAAGACGATTGATTGACGAGTATAGACCGACATAGAAAGACCATAAATAGACTAAAGTCAAAGGAAAAGTCCGAGGCCTTTGTCCTGCAGTGGAGGACTAGGAACCGCTGATATATATATATATATATATATATATATATATATATATATATATATATATATATATATATATATATATATATATATATATATATGCATACAATCATTTTCCTAAAGTTTGAAAGTTTACTAATCATTCTACTGCAGTCAACGATATGAAGAATGTAACACCCTGGAACGTTTTATAAATGATTTCTGTCATTCTGGAGAAGACCATAAGTAAGAAAATAACAATATATTTACTTTCTTAATTAAAGTATGCTTTCCATATGTTTTTAACATACAAGTACACATGGCAAAAATACGTTAAGGTATGAATATATACAAATCTATAGACAACGTTTCTATCCACAATCTCCGTCTCTATACAAACAAAGAAACGTTCAAGCACAAACACTAGTGCGCGACCGCGCGCGTGTGCTTACATGTCACCTGCAACACACCAACAATGCAAAAGGAGTTAAGTGTAAGTTAAACCAGGCATATGACACTGGCCTTTACCTGCCTCATCATGCCAACACCATACCCCCTCAACAACCTCTTCTCCTGGCGGAAGGCGGACGTGCGGAAAGTAGTGACAGGGAATCTCTCTGCCTTCAACCTAAGAGCTCTTTATGGTGTCATAGATCAGTTAGTTTCGGTAAGAGGGACAATTGATCTCTATACCAAGGATATCCAAGATTAGATTTCCTTCACTAATTTGTTGTAATTTGTGTAATTTATGTTATAAAACCTTAAAAAAATAAAGATATATTCAGCCTCATCGATCTACTGCAATTAGCTAAATCGGAGAAGAAAATAAACAAGATAGCTTAAAGTTAATGGATGAGAAACGTGACTATTTGTAACGAAACTAAACTAATTACTTAAATAAGAATAACGGTACAAGCAGCTATCCACAAGATGATCAACCTTACGGCTTCCTTCAGAGCATCCAAAATTTCTCATCAGGAAAGCCGACACAAAGGGCTCGCCAGAAGAGAAAGCCTCGTAAATATTTCTCTCAAGTTAAACACGAGCACATGTAAATGTATTTCAGCCATCCGCTCCGGGTATTAAAGCCTTTTCAAACGCCATAACAAATACAGCGTAAGCGAATCGAGGTCCGTAATTAAGTTAAAAATACGACGTGAAACTATGAGAAATAACCTTTTAAACAAGAGTTACGGCCAATAAAACTAAACCAGTAAAAATCCCGGCCCGGCGAATACATTAAGAATATATTGAGCAATTTTACTTGCATTAGCATAGATGTTATCGATGAGGGACTCTCATTTTAAAATAAGAATGAATAATTAGCGAAATGAGAATAGTCTCGTAAATCAATCAAGGACACCCCCTTGCCCCCTTAAAACTGACGGCTGGGGTAAGCGGCATCCTTACAGGCTCCAACACAAGGATACTTTTCGTTTGTCCGGATTACAATCCGTGTGGAAGCGTTCTTTTCAGCTCGCGTTCTGCATCATTAAGTTATTGATATGTCCGTCCGTCTCCGTCATTTCATTACGGATTCAACCTCCATCTCTGTCTGCTCATCTTCAAGTATCGATTACGAATTTCCTATCTTGATTTTCCCCGAGTTTAATCGACAAGGAACCTGCGTGCAATTACATCATTACACGAAATTACCCCAGATAACAGGAATATCATTATATACATCATTATCATAATCTCCTTAATGCAAGCTTCTAATGAAATAGAGTATGTTCTCTCACGTAATATGACTTTTAAAAGAAAATTTTCTTTTAGAAATTCCTCCTCGGTTTCAGGCTAATTATATCTCGGTCTTTGGCATTACTGAATTTTCCCTGGAGGAGATGTACAGAAACCGTTAAAGGCTCTGTTTACTTTATGAGGCCTGTCCCCGGGGGAACATATTTTCATTCATAACGTGGAGTTAACAATGAAAGTAAACATGAGCAATCTTACTTTAAAAATAAGAGAATGCGTGAAAGCAGTCTTTCATATGGGAAGATGCATGCTTATATTACACGAGTGAAAGCTAGTGAGAAAGGAAAAGGAGCCTAGAGCTGGGTTATTTGAGAGGCTGTTAATTAAGAAGATTAGACAAAATTATATATATATATATATATATATATATATATATATATATATATATATATATATATATATATATAAGTTAATCAAACAAAACGAAACATAAGATGATTTCGTTAGCTAGTAAAATAAAATATCATTCGCAAGTGCAACATATACGGACACTGTAAACATATAAAAGTGGGATTGATTAGAGGCAACTCCGAGGTAAACGGATTGAATACAAGAAGTAACACATGCTAACGTTTTCCACTAAAACATTTTTCCTTCTGGTGTGAGTTGACAAATACTAACATCTTGAAAAGCATTATCTCCTATCAAAAACAGCTTATCACTGGCTTATCCCAGATAAACCTTGCTGCTTGAGAGAACTGAAGAAGGTATACTCCCTGTAAGTAACATCAAACACAACATTTAAAAAAGATGGGTAAAGTATGAAATGTCGTAAAAAATTAATGAAAATATTTGCAAATATTCAATGGAACATTGTTAGTATACAAATTCAATCATTTACGTCAATGACGTGGCAAAATATATTGTTCAATTGTGTGGTTATGTTTTTTTTTTTTTTTTTTTTTAGTATTACTATTAGGAATTGGGGATTGATGAAATTGCTGAATATATTCGTTAAAATAAGTCTTCAGAACATAAATAACAATGCCGTTAAAAATCAAGACGTTATTCCTTAAAGGACAAGCTGTTGGAACTATTATTATTAATGTCACTCCAAAATTATGAGAGTATTGTATACAGCAATACCGGTACTGATTGATTTGCATAGTTATATTACCCAGCAAAATGCAGTGCCGGTGATTTTATTTCATAAATGGCTCTACCCCATTTAGTATTAATGTTAGTTTACAATGAATCCAAGTAACTAGCTGTAGTTTCATATAATTTCAACTACATTCACTTATTGGGTTTGGGGATATGATACTTCAGTGCACGTACAGTACATTTGTTAGAAAGTTCTAAAATAAATAAACTATTGCTCCATGGCTGACATCATTCAAATGGATATGAATTGGAATATATACATCTCTATGGACACACAGCTTAAAATTAGTGAGAAAATAATTTGCATGATTTTCATACCTACATTTTCCAAAGAAGGTATCCAAGCCAACTTTCTTTAATTTCTGCTTTGACGATAAACTCTAAGGTCTGTTACATTTCCTTTTCACCATAATCATTTTTTTCGGAATATATTCTTGTGAATACAACCCATCATACCATGAATTTGTGATCATTGTTGGACAAGCACATGTTTTCAGTCCCAACATAAAATTCTGAATGGTTAGAAAATGCACTTTCTTCTTTAATCAATAGTAAAATGCTAATCAATATTCGTTCTCTAACTTGCAGTTAGATTCAGGGAGATTCAGGGTTTTCAACCCATTTCTGACACCTATTTCAGCGACACCAAAAAGATGAAAGGACTCGTCAAGCAAAACGCTTGATCGATAAACCTCTGCAGAACTTGGCATGTTCACATTTGTCTCCTCATTTTGAAAATGCAAGGACGATAAACCACTTACATTTTTAAATTTTGGAAATCTAGCTTAAGAGCGAACCGCAACTAATATGAGAAAATATGCCTTTGGTTGCGTTTTTCTACCTAGTAATTATATTCTCTTGAGTTATCTAATTGATTACAGTGAAAAAAGGTTCTCAGTATCTTCTCTTGCTAAATCTACCTTGTTTTTAAAAATACACACAGAGGTATAAATTAATTGAACGCTTATCTAGGGATGAGCTATTTTGACTATTTGCATGCATTAAACAATGTCACCTGCTTATACTAATTGTTCCTAAAAGATTGCATCCGCCAAAACCCAGTTTTTTTTTTTTTTTTTTTTTTTTTTTTTTTTTTTTTTTTTTTTTTTTTTTTTTTTTTTTTTTTTTTTTTTATTAAGTCATCTGACTTCAGCTTGAGAATAGTAACAGTATTGTAGAAATAATTAATGAGGGAGTAGATAAGTACCAAATATAGGTCAGTTCTGAAAGATTTATCAGCTTCAAAAGGTACCACAAGTTTGCCCCCCCCCCCCCCTCCCCAAATCTATCTCCAGCCCCCTTGATGAAACACGGCCTGCCCTTATCCATCTTGGGCGAATGAATAAGTTTTGCCAAGCAAGGGAGCGATGTGGACGTTAATTACATAATAAGCTGAAGGTTGTAAGAGCTTTTTTTTTTCTATTTTAGAAAGAGGTGGAAAGGGTAATGGAGGAAGGGAGCATGAGGGTGGAGGAGAAGCAGATGAGGGAAATGCGAGGGAGGGAAAAGAAGCATAAAGACTAAAAGAATGTTCATGGAGCAGAATACTGATGATCATTTTTCTTCACGTTTCATGAAACTAAATGGAGAGCCAAAAAGTCTATTCGAGGTGAACAGTAAAATTTAACTTTGAAACCG
>NC_090751.1:56253610-56256110 GCF_036898095.1 Palaemon carinicauda
CCTTCTCATCATCTCTGTCTTTCTTCTATTTATCTTGAGACCAAACTCCTGTGATAATTCATACATTCTGATAAGCAAGCATTGCAAATCCTGTGGTGTTTTGCTAATAAGGACAGCGTAATCAGCATACTCTAGCTCAACTAATTTCCTATTACCAATCCAGTCCAATCTTTCTTCAGCAACTCCAACTGTTCTACGCATCACAAAATCCATGAGGATAAACACATTCCCTTAGAGTACTCCGCTGTTCACTAGAAATTCAATTGATAGGACTCAACTAATATTAACTTTGCATTTACTATGATCATGAACAGACATAATCAAATTTACGCATTTAAGAGGAATTCCATAAAGGCGCAGGACTCTCCACAGAATTGGCCGGTGCAAACTATCAAAGCCTTTTTCAGTCCACAAATGCCATTAAAAGTGGATTTCTATATTCTACGCATTGTTGTACAACAAGTCTCAAAATGAAAATTTGGTCAGTACAACGTCTACCTTTTCTAAATCCTGCTTGTTCATCTCTCAATTTTCCATCAATCTTTCTCTCCAGTCTCTTTAGAATAAGCATACTATATATTTTCATGCCCACTGAAATAAGTGTGATGCCTCTGTAATTATTACAATCAGCCAGGTCTCCCTTTTTAGTCATTCTTACCGACACCCGTAATTCCCATTCACTAGGTTTTGCTTCTTCATGGCACATTCTACAAAATAATCTTGTAAGTATTCTGGGATACACTTCATTTACGGCCAGTGTCAAATCAGCAGTTATTCCACCGTATCCAGGGGCTTTCCATCTCCTAAGTTTTTCAATGATAACTTCGACTTCATACACACTGAATTTATACATGTGCACATCAAGGTCTTCACCAGGTTCAGGTATTCCAATCAAATCTTTTACTTCACAACTCCTAGTCATGACGTCACTAGTGTTCCATTCAACGTTGCCTTTCTTCATCTTCCATTGTTATAACAGATCCATCTCTCTTTTTGAATTTGATGGGCATATGCTTCTTCTTTGCCCAAGTAGAGATTTTATTAATAATTCTATGGGCATTCTGACACCATAGCCACTCCCTAAATTCACAGCTTTGTCAGCCTTATCTCCTTTCCTGTCTAAATACTCTTTCCAGTCATTCCGGCCTTTTCTTTTGACTTCACTATTAACACTGGAATACTTAGCATGCTCTACCTTGTAATCTTAGTTACTTCCACGAAAACTTTCAGCAATCAATTCCTTTCTTTGTCTCCTTTTTATAGTATGCCACATATCATTTGATATCCAAAGCTTTCGGCTTGTAATTTCATGTCCCAAAACTTCACTATCAACTGCCTGATATATATTCTTAATATCACACCATTCTTCATCAATTGTCTACTCTTCATCTCTTAAAGTCTCTAAGATTGCAAATCAATTTCTATATTCAATTGTAAATGTTCATATGTTTCTCTGTGCTCATCTTCTGGAAGCTTAGTTGTATCAAACCTAGGAATTCTATCTACACATATGTTGGGTGCTTTCAGTTTTAATTTCAGTGGCAATGAAAAGCTGGTGATCACTACCAATAGCCGCACCTCTATAGCTTCTTATATTTCTCAGTCTACATTCTCTCTTTATTAATGGTTATGTGATCTATTTGATTTTTTTAATTGCCACATGAGGAAGTCCAAGTATATTTCTGGATGTCCTTGTGCTGGAAAAGAGTACCTCCAATGACAAGATTGTTTATTGAACAGAAATTTATGAAATGTGCTCCATTTTCATTTGTAACTTCGCCAAGACCCTAAACACCCATCACATTCTTTATACCTTGATTACTTATTCCAACTTTATTACTGAAGTCATCATTCACAATTTTCATATCTTTCTATGGGATCTCATCTATAGCACACTGCATTTCTTCATAGTATTCATCTTTCCTTCAGGGGAAACCTTTTTTTTTGGTGCACAGCAAACTATAATATTCGTATTGCACTGTCTTGATTTGCAAGTAACAATCTACTATTTACATTTCTCCCCTCAGTTAAAGCCTTTTCTGCTCTTGGTGTCATCATCATCCGTACCCCTTCTATTCCAACTCCGTTTGTCCTTCTATAATAAATATATTTATAAATATATATATATATATATATATATATATATATATATATATATATATACATATATATATATATATATATATATATATATATATATATATATATATATATCCTTGATCTACGGTTACCTTACCAATCCCAATGTCAAAACTATATTTCATTGATTCATTCTCCCTCCTTTGTCCTAGCTTCGGGGAGAGAGGGGTCTTGGGTGCTGATCATTTGTACATATGGTCAGTCTCTAGGGCACTGTCCTGCTTAATAGGGCAATGTCATTGTCCCTTGCCTCTGCCATATAGCCTTTAAACCTTTAAACCCTGCACGTCCTGGACTAAGGCCATTCTGTCATCTTCGCTTGCCATTGACTGACTAAATCCATAGACGACTTATTGGCTAG
>NC_090751.1:56258610-56263610 GCF_036898095.1 Palaemon carinicauda
CGGGATCCAATTGTTATTAATATTCATTTGGATTTCACCCAAGTTTCTTAAGTTAATTTTCTTTCCAACCAGCATATACTCATCTTAATATAATACTACAACAGCACTGTTGGTATTATTATTATCATTATCATTATTACTATTTTTATTATTATTGGCCAAGCAAACCCCAGTTTGAAAAGTAAGATGCTAAAGCCCAAGGGCTGCAACCGGAAAAAATAGCCCAGTGAGGAAAGGAAGTAAAGAAATAAAAAAACCATGAGAAAAAATTAACATTAAAATATTTTAAAAACAGTAACATCATCAAAACAGATATGTAATATATAAACTATAAAAAGACTTGTGTCAGCCTGTTCAGCATAAAAACATTTCCTGCAAGTTAGAACTTTTGAAGTTCTACCGATTCAATTGCCCGATTACGATGATCATTCCACAACTTGGTCACAGCAGGAATAAAACTTCTAGAATACTGTGTAGTATTGAGCCTCATGATGGAGAAGGCCTAACTATTAGAATTAACTGCATGCCTAGTATTACGAACAGGATGGAACTGTGCAGGAAGATCTGAATGTAAAGGATGGTCAGAATTATTAAAAATTTTATGCAACATGCATAATGAACTAATTGAAAGACGGTGCCAAAGATTAATACTCGAAGCAAGGTAGAATGAAAGAATTAACTCTCTTCTTCAGAATAGATTGATCACTGAAAATCTTAAAAGACTTTCTCAATAAGCCAATTATTTGTGCAATTGAAGAAGACACAGACCTAATGTTTCTCAAAAGTAAATTTGCTGTCGAGAACCCTCATAATAATGAATAATAACTTTTTCTCGGACATTTCTAATTAGTATGAAGACCACACAGTTCTTCAACCCCTTTAATATAGGTCTTACATGTCAGAAGATATTACTGGCCTTTTAAATGCAATAAAATGTGATTTAGCCACCATATCTTGCTATCTATTTCTCCTTCGCAGATCTTTCATCTTGGACTGATCATAACTTTTTAAAAACCGACTGGTAGTCCTAGCAACCCATTAAACTATTGTAACCTTCATATTGTTATTCACTTACAAGACATATAAAGAATATTTAATCCCCTGAATATTTAACAACCACAATAAGTCCATTATTTAAAATTCCCTAACATTAAATAAAAAAGGGCTATCTATTCAATAATTCATAGGATTCCATGCTATGCACTCGGCAATAAACTGTAAGATGATCTCAAGTAAATTATCTCATTCATATCAAATTCTATATTCAGTTGTCTAATTACCTTTTTCCAATTTTTTTAAAGAAACTATCTGATATTTGCTCGCCAGCCCCCATTATTTTTCGAACTTTTACTATCTGTATTTCTTTTATACACTTTCCCTTTCCTCTAATGCAAATCACAATATTCTATCGTAATTCATAATAATTACTTTCTATCTAGCAATAGATACAATTAATTAGCTATCAATGATGAAGCAGAATATCATTACAATTTCCGATTATGAAATTTGCATGGGTTTAGAAAAAAAATCATTATATAAATGAATTAATTGTTCAATATCACAAAACAAATAAAAACATATTACAGCAACAAGAAAAGGCTCGGAGTTATGAAAAATATATTACTGTTTATTGATGAAGAAAACATGACTTGGTATAAAATGAAAATAAACAAAGTAATAGGTAGCTGTGACTGACAAAATATGCAATTAGAAACAATATTACAATGTTGGGAGGAATTATACCAATAAAACAAAAATATTCAAACACACTCGTGTAAACAAAGATTATTACAGCAAACTAAAAGCATTCAATAATACATCCAGTGGAATACCTACATATAGAATAACTCATATAAACTATATTGCAAAATCGTTTAGCAAAGCATTAATAAGAAAACATTAAATACAAGAGCACTCAGAGATTTCTGACCTCCGCTAATCGTTAATAGTCGTCCAGTTTTAACGTTATCTTTAAAATGGTGAAAAACGGAAATCCGGATCATCTCCAAAACTTATCAGGGTCGTACATGGCCTAAGATCTATCTATGGTAAAAATTTCGACAAATTCTGTCGAGTAGTTTTGATGTAATCCTGTCCACAGACACACAGACAAATACACAAACTAGAATCCGGACCTGGATCATCTCCAGAATTTAATGGAGGTCGTCCGTGACCTAAGGTCTATCTGTGATGAGAATTTCGTCAAAATCCGTCGCGTAGTTTTGACGTTATCTTTAAAATGGTGAAAATGCAAATCCGGATCATCTCCAAAACTTAACAGGGTCGTTCATGACCAAAGATCTATCAGTGGTAAAAATTTCGTCAAAATCTGTCGAGCAGTTTTGATGTAATCTTGTCCACAGACATACAGACAAATAAATAAATAAATAAACCCACTCGATCGCATCATAACCTCCTTGGCGGAGGTAATAAGTAAAACAATGGATAAAAAGGTGTCCAGAATATTTATCTTTCATTTGCAAATATCTTGACAATAGAAAACTTTAATTACAACTAAACTTTGAGAATGATTTTACCAAATTATCTTACTCATTGATTTTGATCCATGAAAAAGTAATAAAATTCACTGCACTAGACGCACATCATATATACTCCATAAAAATAAAAATAAATTAAAAAGGAAAAACAGGAAAAGTAATTTTGCAGAGTGAAAGCCAACTATAGATAAAGCACTGTGGGTATAATGAATAAAACTCTAGGAGTAAGCCGAGGGTGGGAAACGCTTGCAGCAAGCATCTCTCCCTCTTAACGAAAGATTAATTCCTAAATATTCTCAAATCAGCATCCGAGAAATAATGATCGGTTATAGACGGCCCTTTCACCTCACGCGATTGTTATGCAAATTGTTTATCTTGAGTCGACCCGAAATATTATGTTGTTCTTCACTCATCGTACAACTGAGAGAGAGAGAGAGAGAGAGAGAGAGAGAGAGAGAGAGAGAGAGATATTTACGCGAAAGCTTTGAGAGAAAAGATAATGTAAAGAACTGGAAAGATTAACTTCCAAGAAGTGGATGTAGCTAAAAACAATTTTTCCTAAAAGGAGAAATGGAGAAAGTCTAAGTAATTGAAAAATTTATTTCCAGGATAAATGACAAAATAATTATGTAGCCTAATAAATGAATTTGATCCTAATCAATATTATTCGACAAACTACTTCTATTTATATTGAGAAAAAAAAATGACAAGAGAAAGACTTTGGTCGAAAAGGTAAAGATAGGAGCAGTATAGCCTATTTATCCTGGAGAAATAAAATGGGGAATATCGGTAACTTACAGAAAAAAACTCTATCATATAATAGGCAAATCCAAATAATAAATAAATGCTAAACTTATAATCATTCTCAACTTGAGAGAGAGAGAGAGAGAGAGAGAGAGAGAGAGAGAGAGAGAGAGAGAGAGAGAGAATGAACAGCTTATCTGCTAATTCATATTTCATGTTTAGAAGATTCACCATTACATAATACTTCTAAATAAACATCCACATAGTCAGTAATTAAAATCATTTCCACTGTAAAAATAGGGTAAAATATATATAAATAAATTTCGTTAAATCTGTAAAAATTACTGAACGATCGGAATGCCGTTAGCACGATGTCTGTTCACTCCTAAAAAGACGTAATGAAACAGCAAAAATAAGGGATCAAGCAATGGTCACATATAACTCTGTATGACAGACAGCGCAAAAGAAATCAGAATACTATCTATAAACACTGCTTAAGTAAACTACCTGCTGATGGAAACTGCATTGCAAAAGTATCTGCTTTTTTAAAAGGCCTAAAAAATAGTATTAGGTTTGTCAAAACATAAACTAGTACCATAATTAACTTGTGAAAATACTTCTTACATCTGAAACATGAAACAATGAGCACACAAAGACACTTAATTCAGGAAAACTTACAATCAAGAGCCCATCAACTTGAAGAAACCAGTGTCAATAAGCACGTTTCCTAAATGAAACACATTGCCGAGATATCCAGTATTAACGAAAACTCAATTTCCATATTTAAGATGATACTTGAATACGAAGCTTGGAAAACCTATAAGTAACAAGTGAAACATGGCTAAGCGAACTGTGAATCAATATGCATTACTAAATCACAAATATAACGTAAGAAGTAAAGTATTCACATCAATGCAAGTGTAAATGTACATACTACTACATGCAAATACTACCTTTTATACATTTATTTTAGAGAGAGAGAGAGAGAGAGAGAGAGAGAGAGAGAGAGAGAGAGAGAGAGAGAGAGAGATTCCTCAACTTACAGTAAACAAGCTGCCAACGAAAGTACTAAAAAAAATATGTTAAAACCTTAAACGAGTAATCTACGGTGACTTATTCACGTGAGCTTTCTGATAAAGAAGTGATAGTGTCTATTATGTTTTGGGGGTTAAGGGTCACTGGGACTTTTCTGCCAGACAATGGAGTCTTAATTTTCATATTAAAATATAAGCATGCGGCAAAATAACGCTCATTTATGCACAAGTACAGATCAATATAAGAACGCTAAGCATTTTTACGCAAGCCACTAAAATTATTATAAAAAGTGAATCGTAGACCTCAGACATATTGCCACTGTAAATTGACAAATAAGAAAAAAATTAAAATTTACATTGCCTTATAAGACTTAACTGACTTCTCTGCCAAAAATTCTCAAAAGCATTACTTGCATGCAAGCATTTTGTACGCGTGCGTGCATGTGTGTTCACTCAAACCCTCCCATCGGATGGGTGTGTAGCGCATGTTAACGGAGCCGCGTCAACATTGAAGACGAATGCATCATAACAGTATATAGCCAAGGTATTTACTCAACTTTCTCCGCTTTCTAAAGATTTAAAGAGTCCTCGTACTTGCAAGAGGAAAAATAGCATTTCATTCCTGTCTTAATAGAAATGGAGATAAAAGAATCTAACATACAAAATTAATTTTGTTTTTTCCAGTACATAGGAAAAGGGATGAAAGGCCCAAAAATCAAAACTA
>NC_090751.1:56268610-56273610 GCF_036898095.1 Palaemon carinicauda
CAATAAGCCAATAACACACCTATTAATATTTACGACATTGCAACCCAGATATTGCATCCAGATAACACCCCAATAGAGTTCATGCTGAAAACCATCCTCCGAGGGAAACTCGCCCATAAGGTTACGGCCAAATGAGAGGATAAGGGATAACCTATTAAGGTTGGGTTTGGTGGTATAAGCAAAGAATGGTCACTAGAATTAGTGTCTATTTGAAGATATCAAAATAAGGAGAGTTGATCGTAAAGAAGCCTGGAATTACTTTGCCGGCATACTCATTTACTTCTCTCCAAAACCGTTCGTAAATTAAGCCTGTCATCAAATTTGCTCCAAGTTGTGTTAACCGCAGGTGCAGTTGAAAGACAAACTGCAGTGCAAATGGTCTGGAATTTATTTAAAGGCGTCTCCCCCTTCAGTAGCAAAAGGGGTAGCCAGTTACCAGCAATTGAGATCACCTTAGTCTAGTATATGAGAATTTCCCTTCAAATGTACAATACTTTCCGCTAATGAAGTAACTAAATTATATACTTATGCCCAGTGGAGATTTGCCTCTAGATGGTGCAGATGATGATTTGAGGCAGGGCGTTAATGGTGTGTGTATATCTCTCTCTCTCTCTCTCTCTCTCTCTCTCTCTCTCTCTCTCTCTCTCTCTCTAACATTTCTCAGCAAGGCGAATGTGAGCATGGAGAGATAAGAACAGCTCAACTACAAAAGATGACCAATAGGATTGAATCACGTAATCCGAAATCCTTGTTTCTAATTGCATACTTAATTCGAAATATTAAAAAATCTCTGAAATATTTATTCCATTTCAGTTTAATATTAATTTGTGTCTCTCCCCCAAAATGAAACATGACCAATATATTTTGTTAAATTTCCCACGAAATAAAGATAAAAAAAAAAAAGGTTTAGGATTACCTGAGTGCGCGATCAATAGTCTGTTCATTCAAAACTAAAATTGAAAAAAATAGATGTTGAGCATGCACCAATAATCATAGGAAATCCTAATATTCTTAAAAAAAAAAAACTGCATTTATTCCTTTAACCTTGCATTAATATATACGTAAATGGATAATATTACAGGTGAATGTTAAAATAAAGACCAAGGAAAAGAGCACCGATAGATTGCTAGTTTCCACTGACCACTTGGAATACATAGCGTAAAACAACCTCAAAAACACACATTGAATTGGCTATCTTATGCTAAAATATTCGAGTTTGTTTGATCATGATCGCTGATAAATTATCAGGTATTCCGAAAAAAACACTCGTCTATATTTGACCACCATTTTAAGACTATGTATATAAGTCTATTTGCTAAAGTTTCCCTTTTTACTCCATTTACTATATACAAAAAATATAAAGGCAGCACGTCAATAAGAAAAAAAATGTTCATGGGCTTTTATATATCTACTTATTAAAAAGAATTAAGAAAAAATTCTTCCTGCATTATGCAGCTATTAAAGTAACCTGGATAACCCAACACATATTCAACTTCTAGAATTATAAAAATTATACCCAAATTACTTTTTCAAAAAAAGCAAGTGCTGAGAAAAATTCAAAGTCACACTATCTTTTGTCAAACCACATGTAAGGAAAGAAAATAATGTAGGAGTTTGGAAGAATAACAGTAAGGCTAAAGAGGAGTTTTTCTAGGAATATCAAACGAGAAAAAAAAAAAAAAACTTTTTTTTTCCGCTACATAAGTCAACACAAATCAAAACCTTTGAAACTAGATAACAATTGCACGTTCATAAAATCATTCATTACGATATCCAAATCCTTGTCGCGATAGGGGGAGCTTATAAGATAAAATTGTCTCTAAATGTAAAAGTGTGTAATCTATTTCAGAGGTTAAACCGATTCCAGTATTGTGTGATATTTTGCTTAATGTATTGGATTATCATGTAAAAATAATGATGGCCAACACTAGTTTATATTTACAAGATTAGAAACCCGTGAGTTCAGGAAAATGGGCATGTAAATAGCAATCTCACCTCAAAGGACTTGCTGAGAAACTGGGAGGCTGTTCCCTTCTGTCGCTATTTCTCCCAAGAGAAAAAGGGTGCATTAAATTATATATATATATATATATATATATATATATATATATATATATATATATATTCAAATATATATATTTATATATTTATATATACTGTATATGCATATATAAATAAATAAATAAGTATATATATATATATATATATATATATATAATTTCATGCCTCCTTTTTCTCTTGGGAGAAATAGCGGCAGAAGGGCACAGCCTCCCAATTTCTCAGCAAGTCCTTTGAGATGAGATTGCTAGTTACATGCCCATTTTCTTGAACTCGCGTGTTTCTAATCATGTAAATGTAAACTAGATTTGGCCCCCATTTTTTACACACACACACACACACACACACACACACATATATATATACATATATATATATATATATATATATATATATTATATATATATTATATATATATGTGTATAATATACATATACATAATATATAAATATAATATATATACATATAATATAATATATATATATATATATAATATATATATATGTGTGTGTGTGTATGTGCGTGTGTGTGGGTATTTTTTATGTATGGGAATGCACAACGTCCGTTCAACAATGCTACAAAGAACATGGCACCTTCTAACTAAATCTACGAACACTACCAGACAGTAACTTTTCCAACAACTTTGTCAATTTACACCAACGCTCACGATGACTTCTCAACTGAGAAAGCTAAAAGTATACAAGATAAATCAAAGTCAAAGTGTCGCTGATAAATCATCTTATAATGATTTATGGACAACAAAATTGAACGTCTTTATAACTCGAGAGAAAGTTATGTATTCATTTTTGTACCACGCGATATGTAGAAAAGAAATACTGCAAATAATAATTCAATAATGCATCAAAGTCTAACGAACGGTAGAAACTATTATGTGTAAGCTATCGATGATAGCCAAACTTCATTTGGTACGACGGTATTTCTCAGAATGATATAGCACAAAGGAAACTTGTACTTAATAACTATTTATTCCTATTGTATAAATCCATAAATATGTTTCAAAGATCCTACTTATTGAATTACCCTAATATATATTTATGCCTAGGATTGTAAAATAATCACCTTGCCCATCACACAGGGACAATAAAAAGTATGAAGCAACAAATATTATCACGTATCGAAATAAGAGAGAAGAAAATGTGAACAAATAATAATGTTGTTTTCACCACCACCTCCATAAGAAGGAAAACAATAGGGGGAAATTTTCACTTCACTGTTTCGCAAAAAGAAACCCGTAAAACATATATACCCACGGTACGTCTAATACTTCTACTTAAACGTAACAAAATACAAAATATCAGCTAAGTTTAAATTCAAAGTAATTATTCTAACAACCACACATTTAGTCAATAAAAGATACGACTTACATGAAACTAATGCAATTATTACCCTGAATATTATGCCTTAATTCCATATCAAAACAAATGAAAGTAAAATTAAATATTTATTGGTGTGTTCGCAAGACATTCCTATTAAATTTCCATGTTCGTCAAAGGTAGCATTTGCTGGAGCACGGCCATTCAATCCTGAACACAATAACACTTGTAAAACTCACTTACCACGCGTGATTGACGACTTCCGTTTGCAATTATGGCGTTCGAAATCGACAGCCTTTTGTGTATGTCTCTCGCTTCCACCCTTAACCATATAGCAGACACGCTGCTGTGCTCCACCCAGACTTTTACCTTCATAGGACCCCTGCCTTCTTGGGCGTGCGTTAGGTACAACTTACTTTCTCATAGTGATCCCTGAAGGACGTAAAGGCAAAATCGAAATAGTTCTCTTAAATTCAAGTTACGCAACATAAACGAATGGTATTTTATTTCATCTATATGATATGCAGTCAAATCATTCTCTACCTCTTTTCCTCTCACTGTGGCATAAGTGTTCCTGTTCTTCACATAACAATCGATCGTCAACTCAACATGGTGTCGCAGTAACAAACAACACTTTCTATCCTGTTTATACATATATTTTTTTTTCCAAATTCTTATCCATTATCTTTTTTAGTCATTTGATTCTTCGCATTGTCTTCCTCTTCCGTTGTCAATCAATACCATGCTTTTTACATGATTTTTTTTAATACATATCCGGAACCTTAGTTTTTACATAGTTTTTGCTCGTTACCAGTTTCCTTTACTGATTATAATGAGGTTTTACCCTCCTCTCTAGACTTCCTAAACTTTCAATTCATTTGATTTCACCCACTTTCTCTATTCCCATTTCCTTAGATGAGTTATTTTTCATACGCCATTTAAAATTTAACACCTTTCGCAAGTGATTTCGAGCACACTTACATATCTGCTTATCTGATAAGTTCCAACTGTAATTTTACGTCGTCAATAAAATTACTGGAACTCCCTAGTGTCAACATATAAATTATGGAAAATAATTATTTAAAATCAGTCGTCACGATTCTTCATTATAAGTTAAACAGGGAACCAATTATATAGTATATATCCAGGCGACAATCAATTCAGAAAACCACCTTTCTTCTCAAGTTAAATATTCGAAGACATCAAAGTATAAGGAATGAAGAGTACGATCATCGTACACTTTTTAAAGGCGAAAACGCGCTGAATGTTTTACACTTGACATTCCATAGTCGGATAAAATTAAAGTATTTCATTTAATCGTCTGAAATGCACAAATTGTATTTTCTCAAAAGTAAAAGCAAAAATGGTTTGATTTCCATAAAGGACAAAAAAGATTAATCCCATGACAATACATAAAGAGGAAGAAATAAAGTTAATCTACTTTATGCATATCAATCTCAAATTTACACTGCATTGCCATACAAGTTTACAGCTAAAATCAAGCAATTGATCATCAGAAAAGTTAATGAGTGAATATGCGCAGGATATGTTTTTTATAAGTACGTTGCCAACCATATTACATTCAAGATTATTTTGGTTGCCAACATA